>NC_042997.1:195347428-195389928 GCF_006345805.1 Octopus sinensis | reverse complement strand
ACATACATACATACATACATGCATGCATGCATACATGCATGCATGCATACATACATACATACATATATACATACATACATACACACATACACACATACATACATATATACATACAGGCATCCATGGATATGTTAGTAGAAATCTCCGTGATGACAGTAACATCGATCATCAAAGCAGTTTATCATGGACGAATAGCCGGATTGCTATCTCTCACTTTGTAGGGTATGCGTTTGCAATACAGAAACAGGAAATATCAACCAAGTACCTGATTCACAAAAGGGATAGAGATGCGGGAAAAGACGTAAACTGTGACAACCGATGCAGACTTTGTGGAGTTCACAATGAAGATATCACTCGTAAGCAGTTGTCGGGAAATGGTATATCCAAGTGAAGACCTCATTAAAATGTAAGCACAACAGACCTGATATAATGATTTGAGATGGAGAAGAGAAACTGTGTACAGTTGTGGAAATTAGCTGCCCAGCGGATGTTAACATAAAGCTGAAGATTAGTGAAAAAGAGGGAGGCGCAATGGCCCAGTGGTTAGGGCAGTGGACTCGCGGTCATAGGATCGCGGTTTCGATTCCCAGACCGGGCGTTGTGAGTGTTTATTGAGCGAAAACACCGGCAGGGGATGGTGGTGATCCCTGCTGTACTCTTTCACCACAACTTTCTCTCACTCTTACTTCCTGTTTCTGTTCTACCTGTATTTCAAAGGGCCGGCCTTGTCACTCTCTGTGTCACGCTGAATATCCCCGAGAACTACGTTAAGGGTGCACGTGTCTGTGGAGTGCTCAGCCACTTACACGTTAATTTCACGAGCAGGCTGTTCCGTTGATTCGGATCAACCGGAACCCTTATCGTCGTAACCGACGGAGTGCTTCCAACAAAACTGAGTGAAAAAGAGAATGCCTATGCTGAACTATTGAGAAATCTTCAGTTACTCTATCCAGATTACAAATTCAGGTTTATACCTGTAATTATTGGGGCCCTGGGATGTGTAACACACTGCCTAAATACCAATCTTCAGAAATTAGTTTTCTCAAAAACCAGAAAAGAGAAAGCTAATTCGAAGACTAAAGATCCTAGAATCACTGGAACTGTAAAAATCTGTAAAACTTCCCAGAAGTTTATCCTTTAAATATATATGAGCATGTCTAGATATGCACGAGAAGACATACATAAAACAAAACATAGAAATCTGCACCAATACATACATACACACACACACACACACACCACACCACACACACACACACCACACACACACACATATATATATATATATATATATATATATATATATATTATATATATATATATATATATATATATATATATATAAAACTCAACTTGTGTGTCTGTGTGTGTGTCTGTGTGTGCGTCCGTGTGTGTGACTGTGTGTTTAACTTCCCGGCACATCTCCTAACCAACAAATCGTAGAGCCACCAAAAATGTGTCACTTAAAGTTTAGGTGAATGAAAATTGAACTGCGCTATTTCTGTTCCCAAATTCATCTCGCAAGTGCAAAAATCAATAATGTGTTTGTTTAGGCCTTATCCCATGCATTGAATAGTAACTTTACTCAGTTACATTCTGATTTCAAATTCCGCCGAGGTCGGCTTTCCTTTTCATCATTTCAGGGTCGATTAAAAACTGTACCAGTTGCACACTGGGTCGATATAATCGACTTAATCCTTTTGTCTGTCATTCTTTGTCTTCCGAGAGGAGAGAGAGTGAGAGAGAGAGTAAGGGAGAGAATGAGAGAGAGAGTGTGTGAGAAAGAGAGAATGAGAGAGAAAGAGTGAAATAGAGAGTTAGAGAGATAGTGAGAGAGAGTGAGAGAGTGAGATAAGGAATGAGAGAGAAAGCCGGGCAATACTGCCAGAATATATATATATATATATATGTGTGTGTAGGCATAGGAGTGGATGTGTGGTTAATAGCTTGCTTATCAACCGCATGGTTCGAGGTTCAGTACCACTGAGTGACACATTGGGCAAATGTCTTCCGCTATAGCCTCGGGCCGACCAAAGCCTTGTGAGTGGATTTGGTAGGCGGAAATTGAAAGAAGCCCGTTATATATATATGTGTGTGTGTGTGTGTGTGTGGTGTGTGTGTGTGTGTGTGTGTGTGTGTGTGTGTGTGTCTGTGTGTGTGTGTCTGTGTGTGTGTGTCTGTGTGTGTGTGTAGAGTTAGCGGTTGAAATAAATGTTTAGGAGATAAGAATAACCGTTTTTCTACCGGTATAAATTACCTATGTTAACCCTGGGCACACATATGCAAGCATATTATGCTCATAGGATACAGGCAATGAACAAAAATAAACAAGAGTTTATCAGAAATCAAATTTAAATTAAGCAGAAAATGGAGAAATCATGATCAACAACAATTGACTACCATCGATTATTATTTATTAATACAAACCTTTAACCCGCCTGATTCAAATACATTAAGCCTTCACTACTCTCGAGGCTCTTCTTTCTTTTATTTTATTTTATGTATTTTTCTTCACTCTGATGAAGCTCCATGTTCCAGATCGGATGTGTTATAAAAATATGACGAATATTATTCTCAGATTTTTTTTTTGGCAAAACTGTGGAACATTGGAAGCAGAAACGGCTGTTAGATGGGATAAAGTTTTGTATTAAAAAATATTAATCGATGATAGTCAATTGTTGTTGATCGAGATTTCTCCATTTTCTATTTAATTCAAATATATATACGTATGTATGTATGTATGTATGTATGTATGTATGTATGTATGTATGTATGTATGTATGTATAATATGTATGTATAATATGTATGTATGTATAATATGTATGTATGTATGTATAATAGGTATGTATCTATGTATATGTTTATATATCTGTGTTAGTCCACCACGATCAACATCACTTAATAACCGATGCTGGGGTGTTTACATCCCCGTAACCTAGCGGTTCAGCAAAAGAGACCGATAGAAAAGTACTAGGTTTACAACGAATAAGTTCTAGTGTCGATTTGTAGCACTAAAGGCGGTGCTCCAAATAAAAGAAAAGAATGTGTATGTATATATATATATACACACACACACACACACATGCACATATATATATAAATATACATGTACATATACACACACACACACACACACACACACACACACACACACATATATATATATATATATATATATATATATATATATATGCGTGTATGTATATGCACATGTGTACACACGCATAATACTTAATTACCATACACACCCCTAGCCTAGGTAAGTTATTGATAATTGGTGTGACAAATCTAATCAGTGCAGAAGCTTTTAAACAGAGCAGATAATCCAAATCTTACAATAATCCATCAATTTCATAACACTGAGTAATCAATATTAATTCATTTGTCTTTCGATTTTGATTGCTTATTTATATACATGCAACAGTTTTCGTGTACCAGACTCTGGCAGGCAAGAATCTATCATAGAAGAAACTTGTCGAAGGTATTGAGCCGTAAGAAGGCGGCGAGCTGGCAGAATCGTTAGCATGCCGGGTGAAATTCTTAGCGGTATTTCGTCTACCGTTACGTTCTGAGTTCAAATTCCGCCGAGGTCGACTTTGCCTTTCATCCTTTTGGGGTCGATTAAATAAGTACCAGTTACGCACAGGGGTCGATATAATCGATTTAATCCGTTTATCTGTCCTTGTTTGTCCTCTCTGTGTTTAGACCCTTCTGGGTAGTAAAGAAACAGATATTGAGCCGTAGGATGGAATCCTGACTCACATGACAAGACAGTGAAGTAAACCTCTTATGCACTTGGCCAAACTGGGTCTCGGTTTCAATATGTTGAAATTAACTTTTGATTTTAGATGTGGACGTCCACTTTCCTACACCAACAAGCGTACATCCTTGAATGCCTTTTGTTGGTACTGGTGATCTTCTGAACAAAAATATTGGCCACTATGTTGGAGTATATACTTCACTGTGGGGGAATAATAAAGCTGAAACATTCTGGAGTCTTGTCCAGTACTGTTAAAGGGACCAAAATATTAGTCATTAACAAATATTGACTATCTTTTTCATTTTCCTCCCCCATGACACATAATTCTTTTAACTACCGTTTTGATGTTTACCACATTCGTTCAGCATACATCTACAAATGTAATATTTTGATGAATATTCGGTGTTGTATCCTGGGATCACTATATTTTAGGTCTTACAACAGACACTCTCAACCAAGCAGCCTGTTCTAAGCTGGTTAAGCCTAGGCCTGTGCCCAAGCAACATTCTGCTTCCCCCATCGATCGTTGGCTACAGGATTTCACTCACAGGTTCTCTTCATTTCTGATAGCAAGTGTGACAAGGAAGTGTCGACAAATGGGTACGGAATTCATTTCGCAGGGTACGTCGTTCGATGACACTGGCTTTAAAATTTCTCGCTGGTCTTTACACCCTTTCCACGTATTCATCGGCAAAAGATGGACACATACACGCACGGCGCGCATACAATGGGTTTCCGTGCAGTTTTAGTTTGATAAATTCCATCACAAGGTACTGGCCAGCGAGAAAAATTGGGAGAAGACATCCAAGGTGCCGCGCAGAGAAATCGAACCTGGAACCTTGTTTCCAGATTTGATCCCGCTGCAAATTAAAATGATACGAAGCGAACATCTTCACCACACTACCATGTCTGACCCAGAGTAAGATATCATTATTTATTCTAAATAAGGCAGTGAGATAAAATGGTTAACGCCTCAAACAAAATACTTTTCGGCATTTCTTCCGGCTCTTTACCTTTCTGAGCTCAAATCCCGCCGAGATCAACTTTGCCTTTCATCTTTTTAGAGTCTACTAGCACTATGACCCGGCGTTGCCGGGTCTAATGCTAGTCCTTATTGTTCATTGCCGGGTCGCGGTAAAAATTTCTCACTAAATCAAAAACTAAGTTTCTTAGGGCCAGTTTTGTTGTTTATGAGCTAGTTGGAGATTTTTATGAGAGTAATTAATATTCATTGGACTTCGGTTTTCACACCTGGAACGGCATAATCATGGAAAATTAGCGGGATTGTGCATATTCCATTAGTCGGACAAAAATGGAGGCAGAAGAAAGCGGAAAACTCAAATTTGGCCGCAAAATAACTTATGGGCATAAGGGGTCGGTTTATCGATTTTTTTAATGGCTTTCTGGGGTGACTGGGGAAATGAAAAGATCTTCACGACCACCCTCAGACAGTTTTGAAAGCCCATAGAAAATGCGAGCCTTTTACGTGAAAAACTGGATTTGTATAAAGGGCACACAGACACACAGACATTTTGCCGTTTATGAATATAGAGATAAAATAGTACCAGTCAAGTACTGGAGTCGATGTAATCGACTTGCCCACTCCTTCCTCAAAAGTTTCTGACAAGACAAAATTAGGAAGCATTATTTTTTTCTAACGGGTTTTAACCGGGGCAGTTCATTCAAAAAGGGTGACACTTGGTAAAGATGAAACCAAGATCTTTTGTGCTGTAGAATTACTCTGACACGTATCCAGGTCCCATATTTGACTAACAAACAATGGCCGTTTACAGTCAGAAATAAGGGCGAACGTCTTGTACTTCGAATTGTATTATATCACTTTATGGTATATAATATTTTGTCATAGTTTATTACGTGAAACGAAGAAAACTGTAAGACCTTGAGTGTGTTTGCGGGCAAGAAACTGACAGATTTATTAGCAGTGAATGAAATACAATGCTGAAGCATGACATTCCAAAAAACGAAGAGCTTCTTTTTAGATAACGCTGTTTCAAACAGACTCGAATATTCGTTTGTTTGGCTCTACAGAGAGCTCTTCTCAAATTCTTCGTTTATGTATTTGACTGTGCAACATTTCAAAAGAAAAAAGAATGCAAAAATAAAAACATTTTTCGTTCATTCTTATTATCTCAAACGTTATTATCCCAAAACTATGTCAACTAGTGTCAATATATAAATGAGGTTATGCGTTTCCGACTACCATGTCTGAAAAATGGTTAATATTCTTTTCTACTCTAGGCACAAGGCTCGAAATTTTGGGGGAGGGGGCCAGTCGATTAGATCGATCCCAGTACGCAACTGGTACTTAATTTATCAACCCCGAAGGGATGAAAGGCAAAGTAGACCTCGGAGGAATTTGAACTCAGAACGCAATAACAGACGAAATACCGCTAAGCATTTCGCCCGGCGTGCTAACGTTTCTTATTTCTTTACTGCCCACAAGTGGCACAAGGGGCTCTAGGGGACAAACAAGGACAGACAAACGGATTAAGTCGAATAGATCGACCCCAATGCATAAATGGCACTTATTTAATCGACCCCGAAAGAATGAAAGGCAATGTCGAACTCGGCGGAATTTGAACTCAGAACGTAGCGGCAGACGAAATACCTATTTCTTTACTACCCACAAGGGGCTAAACACAGAGAAGACAAACAATGACAGACACACGGATTAAGTCGATTATATCGACCCCAATGCGTAAATGGTACTTATTTAATCGACCCCGAAAGGATGAAAGGCAAAGTCGACCTCGGCAGAATTTGAACTCAGAACGTAGCGGCAGACGAAATACCGCTAAGCATTTCGCCCGACGTGCTAACATTTCTGCCAGCTCGCCGCCTTTGAAGAATGATTAATACTCTCAAGTCTAAAGACGGTGAATTAGCAGAGTTGTTAGCACGACAGGCGAAATGCTTAGCGATATTTCGTCTGTCTTTACGTTCAGAGTTCAAATTCCGCCGAGGTCGACTTTGCCTTTCATCCTTTCGGGGTCGATAAAGTAAGTACCAGTTATGCACTGGGGTCGATATAATCGACTTAATCCGTTTGTCTGTCCTTGTTTGTCCCCTCTAGGTTTAGCCCCGTGTGGGTAGTAAAGAAATAGGTATTTCGTCTGTCTTTACGTTCTGAGTTCAAATTCTGCCGAGGTCGACTTTGCTTTTCATCTTTTCGGGGTCGATAAATTAAGTACCAATTGCGCACTGTGGCCGATCTAATCGACTGGCTCCCTCCCCCAAAATTTCAGGCCTTGTGCCTAGAGTAGAAGAGAATATCTTCAATATGTTTTAAGGCGGCGAGCTGGCAGAAACGTTAGCATACCGGGCGAAATGCTTAGCAACATTTCGTCCGTCTTTACATTTTGAGTTCAAATTCCACCGAGGTCGACTTTGCTTTTCTTACTCACGGGGTTGATACTATAAGTTGAGTACTGGGGTGGATGTAACTGACTTATCCCCTTCCCCGAAATTGCAGATTTCGTACCAAAATTTGAAACTAGCATTGTCAAGTCCAATAGTCGGTACGAAACTAACGGTAACATTCTGACCAGTGCAAGCTTACTTTCTAATATATTTGAAAGAAGACATCCGAAATGCCGCACCAGGGGAATCGAAACTGGAACTCTGCTCTCTCGATTTTGTTGTGTCAATAAAGAATCTTCCAAACCAGATGCAAAAACGCTCTCTCGGTGTTGATAATAGTTCAGTACATCGATTTGGATGAAGCTTGGTCTGCCTCTACCCTGATATACTTTGAAACCACGAAATGACTTCATTAGTGTTGCATTATAAAGAAATAGTCTTCAGATATTAATCTATATATACAAAGCTGAAGTTGTCTGTGTATGGCAGGTTTTACTTTTCAAAAATTCCAATTCTAAAGGATCGAAACAAACCCGAACAACACCGGGCGATACTGCTAGTATTATTTAAATTTGTTCTCAGTTTTAATTTATGCACACACATATGTATGTATGTATGTATGTATGTATGTATGTATGTATGTATGTATGTATGTATGTATGTATGTATGTATGTATGTATGTATGTATGCGTAAATTTCAGATGACGAGAATGGGTGATCAATGCTGCATTGGTGGATAAAATTTCTTTATTTGTGTATTAAAGCTACCATTGGTTTCATGTTAAGACAATCATCTTAATATCTTAACAGATTTTCAAGCCGATCACATGAAAAAATTGTGTTCGTCTCCATTTTGGATGAAAAAATATAAATATAATTTGGTTGGGTTACCTCAGAATTTACAGTTTACAATAAATATGTTCTTTGCTGTAGCTGTTGGCTTTGCTGTTGTTTAGTACAAATTCCACCCTGTTCCACACGACTTAAAATCATAAGCGTTCCAGTTGTGACTTTTCCATCTTTTATCCCAACCAAATATTTCTAAGACTACTTTATGCAATATTTCCTTCTTTCGTTAAAGTAGCAGAATGTGAATGGTCTGCTATTTCTGGTAGAATGAGAAACCACATGGGGGCTCCCTCGTTTTTGTTGATGTCATTTAGCCCCAGGTTAGTACTGAGCCAGCAGACTTCTGATCAAAGGCGTTCTAGTTGTGTTCATTCCATTTTCTTCCTTCAGATATAATCTCTAACTTCCTGATCCAATGTCTTTCGTTTGTTAAGGCGCTGGTGGGGATGTCATTTGACTGCTATTACTTGCAGGATGGAAATCTTCAAAAAAAGCCCCTTTGTTGATTTGCTGATGTCGTCGTAGTCGCCATACTGCTGTTTAACCCAGGTCAGTTTTGATCCAGTTGACCTTTATTCAGTCAGTGTATCAAGGACTGCATTATCTATCCAAAGTATCCCCCCTTTTTTTTTTCTTTTTAAAATACTGTGCCTTGTGGAAAATTTGACTGCTATTTCTAGTATATAAAATGACCACTTGAAGGCTCACACGCTGCTTCGCTCGCTTTACTTTTCTCGCTGTTTTTCATTTAACCGTTGGTGGAAAACAGGCGGCATTAATAAGAATGAAAATAGTGTCAGCTAAAATAAATGCTTTCATTATTTGCTTCAGTTGATTTCTTCTGGAAAAATCTGCAGGGAAGTAATTAGGAAATCTTAACAAAATACTGTTTTGATATGTCAGCTGGTTTGTCGGAAAACTAAACGAGAGAAAATGTCGGCAGTTTTTTCTTATGGCTTCATATATATGATATGGATGCAGGCTTGGTTGTATAAGATAGGAAGTTCGCTCTGTACCACCATGTGGTTCCGGGTAGGATCGCATTGCGCGACACGTTTGGACAAGCATCATTTGCTATTGCAATAGCGGAGTGACTAATTCCTTGTCAAATTTGGTAGGCAGAAACTATAAGGAAGCATATCGTATCGAGCATGAGTGTGTGCCTCAATGCGCGCCTCTGTGTGTGTGCCTCAATGCGCGCCTCTGTGTGCGTGCCTCGGGCGTGCCTTTGTATATATGCCTGTGTGGCCTGGTTGTATATTATGCTTTTCTTAATTATTTTCGGCACCTTCGTAGTTACGAGCAGACGTAGAGACTTTTTGGATCTTTTATCTTTTACTTGTTTCAGTCATTAGACTGCGGCCATGCTGGGGCTTTTATTTTATTTTTGTTTTGTTTTTTGTTGTTGTTGTTGTTGTTTTTTTCGTTTCTTTTTTTTTTTTTTCAATCAAAACCCTCTTCTGCCTGGATGTAGCGTGCACTGAACTAACTCCATCTTCTTTTGGCGATCATTGCCTGTCACTGGAATTTCGTCGCTTACGACGACAAGGGCTCCAACTGATCCGATCAACGGAAGATCCTGCTCGTGAAATTAACGCGCAAGTGGCTGAGCACTCCACAGACACGTGTCCCCTTAATGTAGTTCTGGAGGAGATTCAGCGTGATACAGAATGTGACAGCACCGGCCCTTTGAAATACAGGTACTACTCATTTTTACCAGCTGAGTGAACTGGAACAATGTGAAATAAAGTGTCTTGCACAAGGAAACAACGTGTCACCAGGAATTGAACTCACGACCTTATGATTGTGAGCCAAATGTCCCTAACCACTAAGCCACGCGCCTTCACAATCATCGTCTAGATAACAAAAGAATCGACAAAATCTGAATGACCCTCAGGGCAAATTGCAAAGTCACAGGCTTTTCCTACATGTATTACTCTATCACAGCCAGGGATAGCGCGACTTAATTAAAGGAACCCTTGTCAGAAACGACAGATTTGTTCCTTTCTGTATCGGAATGGACTGGAGGGGTTTCCTTAACAATTGAATATGGAAGCAGTTGCAGTAAATTACTCTTGGTTCAGGGAACTCCTCTTTAATCGCAGGCGTGGCTGCGTGGTAAAAAGCTTGCTTCTCAACCACATAGTTACGGGTTCAGTCCCACGGCGTGACGTCTTGGGCAAATGTTTTCTACTATAGCCTCGGGCTGACCAGAGTTTTGTGAGTGGATTTTGTAGACGGAAACTGAAAGAAGACCGTTGCATACATACACACATACACACACATGAATGTATGTATGTATGTATGTATGTATGTATGTTTGTATGTGCATGTTTTTCTGTCTGTGTTTGTCCCCACCATCACCGCTTGAAGACCAGTATTGGTATATTTACATCCCCGTAAGTTAGCGGTTCGGCAAAAGAGTCCGTTAGAATAAGTACCAGGCTTAAAAAATAATTCTTGGGGTCGATTCATTCGACTAAAAATTCAAGGCGGTGCCCCATCATGGCCGCAGTCTAATGAGTGAAACAAGTAAAAGATAAAAGATCCAAAAAGTCTCTACGTCTGTTCGTAACTTCGAAAGTGCCGAAAACAATTAAGAAAAGCATAATATACAACCAGGCAGTGACGGCTCGTGTATAGGCACTGCAGAACTGCAGCACCCCCTATTTCCCCTCGATATCATCAATAACATTCAATATAATGAGTCCTTTTTTCTTTAATTCTTTCTTTATACTTGTACATTATATAATCTTTGAGCTTAATGTCAGTAGCCATCCCTAGTTTATGAAAAAAATACAAAAATCCTTGTATAGAACTGTGCGCTTCACAGTCCCAGTGATGCGGTGTTTGGCTGTTGTGCGCATGCTCACTTGTCCAAGATAGGAAGTTACACGCTAGGGAGAGAGGGCACTATGGTTCGTGCAGTGCCGACCCTGGTGTGCTGGTGAAAGGTAGTGTTTCTTTTTGACTCCGCGTGTTGTGCTTAAAAACGTGTTTATATTCTTGAATGTGATAAAGTGTAGAATTAGATTATTATCCTGCACCAAGCTACAGTATTGCTTCCAGGATATGAAAAATAGGTCGGATTTTCCCCCTTATTTTATGATTTAGGAGGAATTTTTGAAAAACAAGGGGAATTCGCGGCAGTGTTCAGTGAACAAATTAAACACATTACCCGGCAGTGGCTAAAACGCGAACCGATCAAGTTTATATCAGAAAGCTGCGTGTTAGAATCACGTCAGGGTCACCAATTTGTAACAGTAGAAATTTATTTTGTAACGGTTGAAAATTAGTTTAATAAAGGTTGAGATTAATTTGTAAACAATAATATGGAACGTCGGAGTCGTCACCAGTTTGTAACGGTTAGTTCTTCGTTGAAGTCGATGATCATCATTTGTAATGGCTTGTTGTTAGCTGATTGCCATTATGTAAAGATGAAAGAACAGTGATTGAAGTTGTAAAGAAAATATTTATTTACCGTTACATTGTATATATCAAAAACCACGACGGGTTGGTATGTATATATTTCTTTACTGCCCACAAGGGACTAAACATAGAGGGGACAAACAAGGACAAACAAAAGAATTAAGTCGATTACATCGACCCCAGTGCGAAAGTGGTACTTTATTTATCGACCCCCGAAAGGATGAAAGGCAAAGTCGACCTCGACGGAATTTGAACTCAGAACGTAACGACAGACGAAATACGGCTACGCATTTCACCCAGCGTGCTAACGTTTCTGCCAGCTCGCCGCCTTACGGGTTGGTATGTATAAGTAGTAAATGGAAAACATGCGAGGTAAAAACAAGTTGATTTTGGCCAGTATGTGTGTTCAGGTTCTCGTAGTATTAATTCACAGATAGAGATAGAATGATGTTGTAAAAGAAAAGAAATTGAGCAAGTGAAAGTTATAGAGTCGAGGTAAGTTGTGTCTCATAGTTGGCTGAATATAACTTTCTCCCTCTGACCATTTGTCTTTTGTATATGCCTGCTTGTGGCCAAGACTAGTTGCCCGTTCACTAACTGATGGTTGCTCTCTCTAACTCGGGTTCTCACTAACTCGCTTTTGCTTGGGGGTTCTTGTCTTTATAACTATCCAGAAGGATAAACATATCGTTGAGAACAATAGATTTAGTTGGAGGTCTGTGATATCTTTATTCTAGCTATTGGTGAAATAGAAGAGGTTATTAAGGTCAAGTGGTGAAGACATTATTTTGCTTAGCTAAGGCATCTGGCAAATGTAACTACTGTCACAGAAAAACTATTGTTTTACCGTGAGAAAAGTGCTGTTGAACTGTTAATTTAGATTTGGCTATCTAGGATCGAATCCACGCCATGCCTGCAAGATCCACTAGTTAAGTTTGTTTCCTTTTACTCAATATTAAAACAACGGC
Organism: Octopus sinensis; assembly: GCF_006345805.1. Lineage (NCBI taxonomy): Eukaryota > Metazoa > Mollusca > Cephalopoda > Octopoda > Octopodidae > Octopus > Octopus sinensis. The sequence continues at coordinate 195,377,539 of NC_042997.1, read as the reverse complement.
TAAAACTTTTCTGAAGCAACACCCCAACTAATTTTACCTACGAGCCACCACTGCAACCAGGTCATACTAGCTTGCAAGTGACGGGTATGGTACCGCAATATCATTTTCATCTCGGAGCTACACGCAACGGTAACGCCGTAGAATTAATTGAAAAGTATTTCGTTAATTTACACTGTTGGGTTGAAATCTTTTTATAAAAATATCTCGAGAAAGATAGGTCCACATGACATTTGTCGAAAACAGCTGGCTGTGTTAAATGAATCCCGCGATATAAAGAGGCATTATTTGCTTTTCCCGGTGTTCATGTAGTAGGTGTTGCAGTTGAATACATAAACACTTCCCAGTTGGTAACGGTGAGTTACTTCCTCCAGATGTTATAGAAAGTGTTGTCTGCCCCGTAACAGCTACCGTGCAACTCTCTTTTACTCTTTTACTTGTTTCAGTCATTTGACTGTGGCCATACTGGAGCACCGCCTTTAGTCGAGCAAATCGACCCCCAGGACTTATTCTTTGTAAACCTAGTACTTATTCTATCGGTCTCTTTTGCCAAACCGCTAAGTTACGGGGGCGTAAGCACACCAGCATCGGTTGTCAAGCGATGTTGGGGGACAAACAGACTCAAGACACACACACACACACACAGACACACTCACACACACTCACACACACACACACACACACAACTCACACACACACACACACACACACACACAACACACACACACACAACACACACACACACAACACACACCACACACTCACACACACACAACACACACACATATATATATATATATATATATGTATATATATATATATGACGGGCTTCTTTCAGTTTCCGTCTACCAAATCCACTCACAAAGCTTTGGTCGGCCCGAGGCTATAGTAGACGACACTTGCCCAAGGTGCCACGCAGTGGGACTGAACCCAGAACCATGTGGATCGTAAGCTAGCTGAACTATTTAGTGTTCGGAGATTAAGGGCATTAGTCGTATGAAGATTTAGGAATGACATATCGAGGTTACCTATTTAACGGTTGGGAAAATGTGAAGCAAATTATTGTCAATAATAGTCCGTGAAAAACTGACAAATGTACGCTCAGTTAGCTCATTCGTCATATTAGATGGCTTAATTAGTAAGGATTGTAAGAGGGTAAGGTTTGTAGTATAAGATGGGCTAAGGCGTTGGGCTGGCAGAAGCGTTAGCACGCCGGGCGAAATGCTTAGCGGTACTTCGTCTGCGCTACGTTCTGAGTTCAAATTCCGCCGAGGTCGACTTTGCCTTTCATCTTTTCAGGGTCGATTAAATAAGTACCAGTTACGCACTGGGGTCGATATAATCGACTTAAGCCGTTTGTCTGTCCTTATTCGTCCCCTCTGTGTGTAGCCCCTTGTGGGCAATAAAGATATAAGATGAGAAATGAGTGGCCTCATGATAACAGAGAGCTGGCAGAATCATTACTGCGCCGGGAAAATGATTTAACAACATTTGTTCCGACATTCCGTTCTGAGTTCAAATACCATGGAAATTGACTTTGCCTTTCATCCCTTCGGGTCGATAAAGCAAGTACCAGTTTAACACTGAGGTCGATGTAATTGACTTACCCCTCGACCGAAATTACTGGCCTTGTGTCAAAATTTGGAGCCGATAATTAGATGAAAAGATCGACTTTGCCTTTCATCCTTTCGGGGTTGATAAATTAAGTACCAGTTGCGTACTAGGGTTGATCTAATTGACTGGTCCCCTCCCCAAAAATTTCGGGCCTTGAGCCTAGAGTAGAAAAGATTATTAAAGGCGGCGAGCTGGTAGAAACGTTAGCTCGGCGGGCGAAATGCTTAGTGGTATTTCGTCCGTCTTTATGTTCTGAGTTCAAATTCTGCCAAGGTCAACTTTGCCTTTCATCCTTTCTGGATCGCAAAATTCAGTACCAGTTGCATACTGCGATCGATCTAATCGACTGGCCTCCTCCCACCGAATTTCGGGGCTTGTGCCTAGAGTAAATAAGAATAATCTCTATGAAGAAGGCAGCGAATCGTTAGCACGCCGGACAAAATACTTAACGGCATTTTTCTGGCTCTTTGACTTTCTGAGTTCAAATTCTGCCGAGGTCGATTTAATCCTTCCGGGGTCAATAAAATAAGTATCAGCTGAGAGTTCAGTGTAATCGACCAGCCCAGTGAAGATGGAATCGCGAGTATGCTTTTCTCAAAGATATTAATCACGAAGAGAAATGAAACGTCTGCAGGTAAGATTCGAAACTGCATTGTACTTTTAGAATTGTACTCCTAACATACACCAGTTGTCACATAAAGCCAATAGCAAAATAATACAATGAGATTCCAATTTTTTTACACAGTAATTAAGTACAAAAGCAAAATAAATATCTAGGGTTGTATTACATTAGTAAATGTAACATGTGGCAGATCAGACTAAAATTATACATCTGTTCACACACAAACACACAGATTGACGTATAAAACAACGGGTTTTTTTCATTGTTTTACAATTTAGAACAAAACAACTTTACTTGAACACATGACGTCAATTCTTCATGTATTCATATATATATATATGTGTGTGTGTGTGTGTGTGTATGTGTGTATGTATGTATGTATGTATATGTATATGTATATATTCATTAAACTGCTGTATGGTGACAGTTTTGTTGTTTAAATACATCAGTCACATATCTTCCATGACAATAACAATGACAGCAACATATGAGTTGTGAAAATGGGCAAATATTAAATCTAAATAACAATGGCGTGCATTCAATTGTTCTGTCGTCTACTTTCATTTTTCGTCGTTTTTTTTTTCTTTTTTAATTTTTCAATATTTACATAAAATTGAAGGCAATATCTGAAAAAGGAAAGAGCTATTTCAATCAAATTCTTCTGGTTGGTTTTGTAGTTCAGTCGAATCATATTTATTTAATGTATGCGACTAACCAAAGGCGGCGAGCTGGCAGAAACGTTAGCACGCCGGGCGAAATGCGTAGCCGTATTTCGTCTGCCGTTACGTTCTGAGTTCAAATTCCGCCGAGGTTGACTTTGCCTTTCATCCTTTTGGGGTCGATAAATTAAGTACCAGTTACGCACTGGTCTGTCCTTGTTTGCCCCTTCTGTGTCTAGCCCCTTGTGGGCAGTAAAGAAATAAGAAACGTTAGCACGCGGTCAACTTTGCCTTTCATCCTTTCGCAGTCGATAAATTAAGTACCAGTTGCGTACTAGGGTCGATCTAATCGACTAGCCCCCTCCCCCAAAAATTTCGGGCCTTGTGCCTAGAGTAGAAAAGATTATTATTACGTTAAGGCGGCGAGCTGGCAGAAACGTTAGCACGCCGGGCGAAATGCGTAGCCGTATTTCGTCTGTCGTTACGTTCTGAGTTCAAATTCCGCCGAGGTCGACTTTGCCTTTCATCCTTTCGGGGTCGATAAATAAAGTACCACTTTCGCACTGGGGTCGATACAATCGACTTAATCCGTTTGTCTGTCCTTGTTTGTCCCCTCTGTGTTTAGCCCCTTGTGGGTAGTAAAGAAATAGGTATTTCGTCTGACGCTACGTTCTGAGTTCAAATTCCGCCGAGGTCGACTTTGCCTTTCATCCTTTCGGGGTCGATTAAATAAGTACCACTTTCGCACTGGGGTCGATACAATCGACTTAATCCGTTTGTCTGTCCTTGTTTGTCCCCTCTGTGTTTAGCCCCTTGTGGGTAATAAAGAAATAGGTATTTCGTCTGTCTTTACGTTCTGAGTTCAAATTCCGCCGAGGTTCACTCTACCTTTCATCCTTTCGGGATCGATAAATTAAGTAATCGACTGGCCCCCTACAACAAAAATTTCGGGCCTTATGCCTAGAGTAGAAAAGATTATTATTACGCTAAGGCAGCGAACTGGCAGAATCGTTAGCACGCCGGACGAAATGCTTAGCGGTATTTCGTCTGCCGCTACGTTCAAATACCACCGAGGTCGACTTAGCCTTTCATCCTTTCGGGGTTGATTAAATAAGTACTAGTTACGCACTGGAGTCGATGTAATCGACTTAGTCCCTTTGCTTGTCCTTGTTTGTCCTCTCTGTATTTAGCCCCCAGTGGGCAATAAAGAAATAAATAATCTTCTGCCTCCTGAGCCCGCCTTCATTCCTCATCATTATTTTTATCTGTACTTCCAGCTCGAAGCCGATTACCCCTACCTACACTTGTATAATGCGAGCTGCCATGTATCTCCTCTGCAGCAAGAAATCTGTTCTTGACTCTTCCTTCATACTCTAACCTTTCATCCCAAGCATAAAGTTATCCTCGCTCTACTGTAGTTTCACTCAGTCGAGGACGATCTTAGTTTTGAGAGATACAGGGCGATCTCACATGTGCTGGTGCCACACAAAAAAAAAAGCAAGCAATACAATATGTAAAGTGGTTGGCGTTAGGAAGAGCAACTGGTTGAAAAAAAACCATTCCAAAGCAGGCATTGGAGTAGAACACTGTTCTCTGATACACCAGATCCCGCCAAACTATCAAGCTGGTCCAGTTTGGAACATTGACGTTAACAAATGATGTTGTTGTTGTTGTTGATGATGATGATGATGATGATGATGATGATGATGATGATGATGATGGTGGTGGTGGTGGTGGTGGTGGTGGTGGTGGTGGTGGTGTCGGAGGTGGCGGCGGCGGCGATGCAAGTCATTTATTGACAACATGCAATGACAAACCATTTAACACCTGAACTAGTAGAGTATATATATATTGTATTTATATATATTGTATTTATATATATATATATATATATATGTATATATATATATATATATATATTATATATATATACATATATATATATATATATATATATACATATATATATATATATATATTATATATATATACATATATATATATATATTATATATACATACATATATATATATATCTATATATATATATATGTATATATATATATATATATATATATATATATATATTGTATTTTAAGAAGGCGGCGAGCTCGCTGAATTGTTTCTGTGCCGTGCAAAATGTTTTGCAGCATTTCGTTCTTCTTTGTGTTCTGAATTCAAATTCTGCCGAGTTGACATTGCTTTTCATCCTCTCGGGGCTTTGAAAGTAAGTACTTTTATTTATTTATTTATTTATTTATTTATGCGCCCTTTTCAAACCTAGCTAGGCTCATGGGCCCGGTTTCCCGCTTTCTGCGGCGTATGTGTTCCCCGACCCAGCTGGACGGGACGGGACGCCAGTCCATCGCAGCGTTACTCAAGAAACAGGAAGAAAGAGTGAGAGAAAGTTGGGACGAAAGAGTACAACAGGGGTCGCCACCACCCCCTGCCGGAGCCCCGTGGAGCTTTTTAGGTGTTTTCGCTCAATAAACACACACAACGCCCGGCCTGGGAATCGAAACCGCGACCCTCCGACCGCGAGTCCGCTGCCTTAACCACTGGGCCATTACGCCTCCACAAAGGAACTAGTTGAACTTATCTCCTCTTTCGAATTTTCTGGCCTTATACCAAAATTTGAATTCAATATTATATCATAAGAAGGTGACGAGCTGGGAGAATGTTTAGCGCGTCGAACAAAATGTTTAGCGTTCGGTCAGTCAACCAGTGAGCTTGGTTCGTCAAAGTCATTTCGTCGCCATTCACGACCTCATCAATGAGTCTAGGTCTGCTTCGGGTCACGGCATGGGGCTAAACACAGAGAGGACAAACAAGGACAGACAAACGGATTAAGTCGATTATATCGATCCCTGTGCGTAACTGGTACTTATTTAATCGACCCCGAAAGAATGAAAGGCAAAGTCGACCTCGGCGGAATTTGAACTCAGAACGTAGCGACAGACGAAATACTGCTGAGAATTTCGCCCGGCGTGCTAACGTTTCTGCCAGCTCGCCGCCTTTAGAGAGAGCATATCATTGATGAGTTTGCGAATGACGACGAACGGATTCCGACGAACCTAGTTGATTGATTGCTAGATTGGCCGAATGATTAATCAAACGAACGATCAGTTCACTGCTTAAACGATTAAACAATTGACTGATAATAATAACTAGCAGTATCGCCCGGCGTTGCTCGGGTTTGTTTAGATCCTTTAGAATTGGAATTTTTGAAAAGTAAAAATTTTGCATTATGTAGCTTGTTATTCTCTTTAAGTGAACATTTTTCTCGTTGAAATACACCGAAAAATGGCGACACAGCAGTCAAAAAATCGTAAAAAACAGGGATTTTCATAGAAAAAAAATAACCTTTTTGATGTAAATAATTTTTGGTGTTAACATGGTCCGATTTGAATTTTTTCTTCTACGAAAGGAAGAGCAAGCCTTCTTCTATCATACTCTCAATTTTGGTCAACTTGCGCCGCAGGGTCTCGGAGGAGACAGTGTTAGTTGAAGGCTACCAAACCTGCCATACACAGACAACTTCAGCTTTATATATAGAGAGATTTGGCTTAAAATTTTGGTACAGGGCCAGCCATTTTAGGGTAGGAGCAAGAATTCGAATTCAGGATGGAAATTCGCATGAACTGCTCCTAAGCATTTTACCCGCTGTGCTAACAATTCATTAATAATAATAATATTGATTTCAAATTTCGGCACAAGGTCAGCAATTGCAAGGGAGAGTGTAAGTCGATAACATCGACACTAGCATTCAACTGGTACTTATTTTATCGAACCCGAAAGAATGAAAGGCAAAGTCGACCTCGGCGGAATTTGAACTCAGAACGTAGCGGCAGACGAAATACCTATTTCTTTACTACCCACAAAGGGCTAAACACAGGGGACAAACAAGGACAGACAAACGGATTAAGTCGATTATATCGACGCCAGTGCGTAACTGGTACTTATTTAATCGACCCCGAAAGGATGAAAGGCAAAGTCGACCTCGGCGGAATTTGAACTCAGAACGTAGCGTCAGACGAAATACCTATTTCTTTACTACCCATAAGGGGTTAAACTCAGAGAGGACAAACAATGAAAGGCCGAGGCGGCCTGGGATAAAATTGAGCACGCAATACAAAGACAGACGAAGTGCTGCTAAGCAATTTGCCCCACGTGCCAACGATTCACTAATGATAATAATATTACAGAGATGAAATACTGCCAGTGCGTGTGTCTGTTATTAGCACGATGCCCCTCCCAAGATACAATAAAAAAGAATATAATTTAAGAATTCTTTTATTATGTTTTTTTTGTGAATTGTGATCATACAAAGCTTAGTTATAATGACAAGACAAAAAATTATGAAATGGTCGGTTTTTTTTTTCTTTTTCTTTGCATTTTTTTTCAAAAGTGTTTCTTATTGACAAATTTTTTTAAAATGTTTTGTCCACATTCTGACTCGGGCGTCGTGCTTCGCTGATAATAATTGAAGCCATTGGCAGAGGTGTCAAATCATGAGACCATAAAGACAATTATAGCGCTTTGTATGTATATAGTATTATATATATATATATATATATATATATATATATATTATATATATATATATATATATATATATATAAACATATATATATATATATATATATATACACACACATTTATATACACAACTATATATATATGTACATGTATATACATATATATATGTGTGTGTGTGCGCATATATATGTGTATATATATGTATATATATATACTCTTTACTCTTTTACTTGTTTCAGTCATTTGACTGCGGCCATGCTGGAGCACCGCCTTTAGTCGAGCAAATCGACCCCCGGGACTTATTCTTTTTGTAAGCCCAGTACTTATTCTATCGGTATCTTTTTGCCGAACCGCTAAATGACGGGGACGTAAACACACTAGCATCGGTTGTCAAGCAATGCCAAGGGAACAAACACAGACACACAAACACACACACATACATATATATATATACATATATACGACAGGCTTCTTTCAGTTTCCGTCAACCAAATCCACTCACAAGGCATTGGTCGGCCCGGGGCTATAGCAGAAGACACTTGCCCAAGATGCCACGCAGTGGGACTGAACCCGGAACCATGTGGTTGGTTAGCAAGCTACTTACCACGCAGCCACTCCTGCGCCTATATATTATATATATATATATATATATATATATATATATATATATATATATATATATACACACACATATATATGCGCACACACACACATATATATATGTATATATATATATATAATATATATATATATATATATATATATATATATATATATATGCATATATGTGGAGGCGCAGTGGCCCAGTGGTTAGGGCAGCGGACTCGCGGTTTCGATTCCCGCACTGGGCGTTGTGAGTGTTTATTGAGCGAAAACACCTAAAAACTCCACGAGGGACAGCATTCCTGCCAGGTGCTTCATCTGAAGAGATCTTGTCCTTATTTAGCACCAAAATTAAACCCACATTTCAAATCAGGAGGCTAATCTGTTTTTGAGAGGTCTACAAAAAGTTATGTCCATTTATTGTGGTCCAATTCGTATTACTAGAATATTGTGGCCCCTCTTGTGAAGACAGATGCAAAATGGGGCTGGAAGAAAAACTTGCTCCACTGCAACAAGGTTGCATCATATGCTCGCCGGGGTTTTGTTTGCTGTTGTCTGAGAGATATTTCCTAAATATGCACTGTTCTTCTGAAATTTCATAATGTTGCTGACAAACACGCATATTCTATCTGTGGCGTTCGCTGTGCGGTATCTGAAGCTGGCTCCGTAGCCCGAATTTTAGCTCGCAACTCAAAGCAAATCATTGGCCGGGAGATGTTGCTGACAAACACGCATATTCTATCTGTGGCGTTCGCTGTGCGGTATCTGAAGCTGGCTCCGTAGCCCGAATTTTAGCTCGCAACTCAAAGCAAAACATTGGCCGGGAGATGTTGCTGACAAACACGCATATTCTATCTGTGGCGTTCGCTGTGCGGTATCTGAAGCTGGCTCCGTAACCCGAATTTTAGCTCGCAACTCAAAGCAAAACATTGGCCGGGAGATGTTGCTGACAAACACGCATATTCTATCTGTGGCGTTCGCTGTGCGGTATCTGAAGCTGGCTCCGTAGCCCGAATTTTAGCTCGCAACTCAAAGCAAAACATTGGCCGGGAGACAGTTCGTATCTCGAGAACATCATTAGTTGGGACACTTGTAAGTCAAGGTACCACTGACTGTGTGTGTGTGTGTGTGTGTGTGTGTGTGTGTGTGTGTGTTTGTGTGTGTGTGTGCGTGTGTGTGTGTGTGTGTATGTGCGTGTGTGTGTCCGCCATTGCTTGACAACCGGTGCTGGTGTGTTTTTGTGTCCTCCGTAACTTAGCGGTTCGGCAAAAAAAAAACATATAGAATAAGTATTAGGCATACAAAAAAATAAGTCCTGGGGTCGATTTCTGCAACTAAAACTAAAACTCTTTGAAGCAGAGCTCCAGCATGGCCGCAGTCTCATATAACTGAAATAAGAAAATATATGAATAAATGAATGGAAAATCGAACAGAAAAGCAAAAGCGAACGAATTTATCTGACAAGCCAATACAAGAAACACAACATCGATATCTGAAATGGATGACCATAGACTCTGTCATCTAAGCCACACCCTCTCTCTCTCTACTCTTTACCCTTTTACTTGTTTCAGGCATTTGACTGCGGTCATGCTGGAGCACCCCACCTTTAGTCGAGCAACTCGACCCCAGGACTTATTCTTTGTAAGCCTAGTACTTATTCTATCGGTCTTTTTTTTTTGCCGAACCGCTAAGTTACTGGGACGTAAACACACCAGCATCGGTTGTCAAGCTATGTTGGGGCGGGCGGGTGACAAACACAGACACACAAACATATACACACACAGACACACAAACATATACACACACAGACACACAAACATATACACACACATACATATATATATATATATATATATATATATATATATACATATATAATAATAAATATTAGGGAATAAATCCAAATTTACAGGGAAAAAATCAGATTTAGGATTAAATCCAATTTTATAGTAAAATATTATAAAATATTATTAGAGACAAAACCACTATTTTGCAAAACAAACAAGGAAAGACTTAATCAATACATAAAATTTTAATAAATAGTCAAAAAAACCGCCACTACAATTGTTTCTTGTCTTGATCGACAATCTTCAGGTGGACTTCCAATCTAAAATATCAATATTTTAAAATATAAAAATAATAATTTTAAAATAATTAAAGTATGAATGAAAAAATATAAATATATAATCCATATATAACCTATATATAATCCATATATAATCAATATATAAACAATATATAAACTAAAATAAACCTATCAACAATTAAATATAAAATATAAAATATAAAATATAAAATATAAAACAAAACAAAAAAATAATAATAATATAATAATAAACTATATATACACCCATACACATATACCTAATTATATATAACCATATCTAACTACATACACTAAATCACACACCTATATATATATCCCTATACATACACATAAAAACGTCTAGGCAACTATAAATAAATAAAATAGCTAAATACTTCAACACAATACTTATTCATACTCCCACACACACACACATACAACCACATTCACGCTCTAGAAAACGGACATCACTTAAAATTATGAACGGAGAAATGGAATAAATGGAATTAAAAATTATATTCACTTGGTAAAACGAACACTACTTAAAAATTATGAATGAAACAATGCAATAAAACAACAGACATCGCAAATAGACACAAATTACTACGAATTCCTTAACAAACCTACCATGATAAACCAAAACTCATAAAAACATATAATGATAAAATCTCCCTTTACTAAACACTATAACATACCTATATAGCAATCCCCCTAACCTAAACATTCACACACAAATACACACACGTAAACCACACACCCACGACATATACAAATACCCACACCACTTACACATACCTATACATACATATAAACCTCAACATATACTCCAAAAACCCACTCAACCCCACACAGACAAATAAACACAAAAATTATGAATGGATTCTTTTATAAAACTACCATGATAAGCTAAAACTCACAAAACATAAATGATAAAAGATTCACACACAAATACACACACGTAAACCACACACCCATAACAAATACAAACACTCACACACACCCACAAGTACATATACGCCTCAACATATACACCAAACAAAATTACTTTACCAAGGAACTTAACATATGTATAAAAAGTATAACCGCTCTGGAAACGAACATCTTTTAAAATAATGAATGGAGAAATGGAATAAATGGAATTAAAAATAATATTCACGTGGCAAAACGAACACCACTCAAAAATTATGAATGAAACAATGTAATAAAACAACCAACATCGAAAATAGACAAATTACCACGAATTCCCTAAAAAAAACCACCATGATAAACCAAAACTCTTAAAAACATATAACGATAAAATCTCCCTTTGCTAAACTCTATAACAAACCTATATAGCAATCCCCCTAACCTAAACATTCACACACAAAAAACACACACGTAAACCACAGACCCACGACTTATACACATACCTATACTAACTTATAAACCTCAATATACACCAAAAACCCACTCCCTCCCCACACAGACAAATTAACACATACATCCCAAAACCTAAATAACAAACCCATATACACATTCACACACAAACACACACACACGCAAAACACACACACACAACAGATACATATACTCCCTCACATATACGCATATACATACTCACTAAACTCGATATATACAACAATATTTACACACCCACACTCATACAGATAAATAAATTATACAACTAAAAACTCACACACAATCTCATATACATAAACACTCCAATAAAAAACAACATTAAATACATCGTAATTAACCAGAATATCAAAAATAACAATATGACATAAGGAGAAATAAAATACATACTTACAAGTCAGTTTCAAATTATGAAGTGAAATTAAATTCTGTGGTTTACGTGTGTGTTTTTTGTGTGTGAATGTTTAGGTTAGGGGGATTGCTATATAGGTTTGTTATAGAGTTTAGCAAAGGGAGATTTTATCGTTATATGTTTTTAAGAGTTTTGGTTTATCATGGTTTTTTTTAGGGAATTCGTGGTAATTTGTCTATTTTCGATGTTGGTTGTTTTATTACATTGTTTCATTCATAATTTTTGAGTGGTGTTCGTTTTGCCACGTGAATATTATTTTTAAATCCATTTATTCCATTTCTCCATTCATTATTTTAAAAGATGTTCGTTCCAGAGCGGTTATACTTTTTATACATATGTTAAGTTCCTTGTAATGTAATTTTGTTTGGTGTATATGTTGAGGCGTATATGTACTTGTGGGTGTGTGTGAGTGGGGGGGTGTTTGTATTTGTTATGGGTGTGTGGTTTTTACGTGTGTGTATTTGTGTGTGAATGTATAGGTTAAAGGGATTGCTATATAAGTATGTTATAGTGTTTAGTAAAGGGAGGTTTTATCATTTATGTTTTGTGAGTTTTAGCTTATCATGGTAGTTTTATAAAAGAATCCATTCATAATTTTTGTGTTTATTTGTCTGTGTGGGGTTGAGTGGGTTTTTGGAGTATATGTTGAGGTTTATATGTATGTATAGGTATGTGTAAGTGGTGTGGGTATTTGTATATGTCGTGGGTGTGTGGTTTATGTGTGTGTATTTGTGTGTGAATGTTTAGGTTAGGGGGATTGCTATATAGGTATGTTATAGAGTTTAGTAAAGGAGATTTTATCATTATATGTTTTTATGAGTTTTGGTTTATCATGGTAGGTTTGTTAAGGAATTCGTAGTAATTTGTGTCTATTTGCGATGTATGTTGTTTTATTGCATTGTTTCATTCATAATTTTTTAAGTAGTGTTCGTTTTACCAAGTGAATATAATTTTTAATTCCATTTATTCCATTTCTCCGTTCATAATTTTAAGTGATGTCCGTTTTCTAGAGCGTGAATGTGGGTTGTATGTGTGTGTGTGTGGGAGTATGAATAAGTATTGTGTTGAAGTATTTAGCTATTTTATTTATTTATAGTTGCCTAGACGTTTTTATGTGTATGTATAGGGATATATATATAGGTGTGTGATTTAGTGTATGTAGTTAGATATGGTTATATATAATTAGGTATATGTGTATGGATGTATATATAGTTTATTATTATATATTATTATTTTTTTGTTTTGTTTTATATTTTATATTTTATATTTTATATTTTATATTTAATTGTTGATAGGTTTTTTTAGTTTATATATTGTTTATATATTGATTATATATGGATTATATATAGGTTATATATGGATTATATATTTATATTTTTTCATTCATACTTTAATTATTTTAAAATTATTATTTTTATTTTAAAATATTGATATTTTAGATTGGAAGTCCACCTGAAGATTGTCGATCAAGACAAGAAACAATTGTAGTGGCGGTTTTTTTGACTATTTATTAAAATTTTATGTATTGATTAAGTCTTTCCTTGTTTGTTTTGCAAAATAGTGGTTTTGTCTCTAATAATATTTTATATATATATATATATATACATACGACGGGCTTCTTTCAGTTTCCGTCTACCAAATCCACTCACAAGGCTTTGGTCGGCCCGAGGTTATAGTAGAGGACACTTGCCCAAGGTGTCATACAGTGGGACTGAACCCGGATCTATGTGGTTCGTAAGCAAGCTACTTACCACACAGCCACTCCTACGCCTTCACCAATATTCTGCCAATGGTTTCATTCAAGTTCTCTCTGCAGGTCAATGAAAACAACAAAAACAACAAGAAACCTGGTCAATAGAACGTTTCGTGATTATTCCTAATCTGCTTTATCCAGATTTCGATCAAGTGGCACTCTTGGTTAAGCAGAAAATCCGGCTTAATCTTCGAAAGTGGTTAGTGTCATGATCATGAGCCAAACATGTGCAGTTATCTTGCAACCAAAGACATGGATTACACACACACGCATGTATGTATATATGTAAGCATGTATGTATACATACATATATATATATAATATATATATATATATATATAATATATATATATATATATATTATATATATATATATATATTATATATATATATATATATTGATAAAATGTTAAGACAACAAAAGAATGAAAGAGACCTCGATATTATGGAAATAGAGGAATTTATCTGTAAATGTAATATGTGACAATTATTCGGTAGCCATGATAAAACTCCGAGTTTCGGATGCCGAGGTGGAAATCCACGCCGCCATCGCTTCTGTTATCCGGCCATCGGAAAAAAATGCTATGAAAAATGGGGTCATTTTTCATACCATTTTTCCGATGATCAGCGATAGCGGCGTGGATTTCCACCTCGGCATCCGAAACTCGGAGTTTTATCATGGCTACCGAATAATTGTCACATATTACATTTATAGATTATATATACATACATACATACATACATACATACATACATACATACATACATACATACATACACACACACACAGGTGTGTATGGTTGTGTATAGAAGAATATATTACTCAAAGAAATTCCAACTTTGATTTTCATATTTTATTTACAATCTTATAATAATATAAGATAATATAATATAATGAAATGATAGAATATCAAATGTCCATTTTGATTGAACTAGTACTTTCATGCATTAAACTATGCAATCTTCAGGTTCATGTAGTAGTGGTGACAGTTAAGTTTTACAATTTACAACTGTGTATATGTATGTATGCATGTATGTATGTATGTATGTATGTATGTATGTATGGATGGATGGATGGATGTATTATGTGTGTATGTATATATATTGATATATCATTATTATTATTATTATATTATTATTATTATTATTATATTATTATTATTATTATTTACTATTTATCACAGGTTTTGTTGGAGCTCCTGGAAATTTGCATGTGTAGCGGGCTTACTACCTGCAGCCTACGGTGCCATGCTATCCGTTCTTTTCAGCTATCCAATTCTTTCCTGTTTATTCTGACCGTGCCAAAGAGGCAAACCTTTTGTAACAGTTCTACTGGGCACTCTATTCCAATTTCCTTTATATTTCCCTTGATGCCTTCTGATACTGTCCCCAAGGAACCAACAATAATTGTCACTACCTTCACCTTCATTTTCCATAGCCGGGCTATTTCGTACTTAAGAAGGTTGTATCTATCTATGTTTTCGCCTTTCTTCAAAGGGGCATGCAACATCAACTATATAGCATATGTGGTCACTTTGCCCACCACCACTAGGTCCTGTCTGTTTTACTCTAGCACCTGATCTGTTTAATATTATTATTATTATTATTATTATTATTATTATTATTATTATTATTATCATTATTATTATTATTATTATTAATATAGACGTCGCGCAGTATACAATATCGCGAGGTTGTTGATTGAAAATATTGTGTCTACCGGGGGCTTGTACTGTTTGTCAAGTCACACAAAGGACCTCAGACAGACAGTACTTTAAGCAATATGCGTACAGTTCCAAGTAATGCCGACATTTGCAATACATCTAGATTGTAGGGTATCTATTATTACGCGCTCTTAACCACTACGTATATGGCATAGTGGTTAAAAGCGCAAGCTACTAACCCCAAGATTCCGAGTTCGATTCCAAGCAGTGACCTGAACACTAAAAATAATAATAATAATAACATCGAAAAATACCTTAGGAATGAGAACCCAGGTTCGAAATTTCCCCAAAACACCTGAAGAAGGCTGGAGGGTATATCAGCCGAAACATTGTATTAACAACAAACAAGATGAGGACAAATATCCGTCGAATGTAAATAATGTACACTTATCTAAGTTACCGAAAATTGGAATCGAACCCGGGGTCAAATGATTTCTCAATTAACGTTTTACTGACAGCCGTGGGCCTGTTCCTTCTAAAATTGATACAAAATAAGTCAGTAAATGCAGTAAACAATTGTATCACTCCACGTTCTGTACTCGGCGACAGCTTCAGGAAATTCAATCTGCCGGAAGCTGTCAGGATTGTCCCGAGCCTACAGCAACAATATCAACAAAGACAGCAACTCTAGACAATACTCATTAATCCACACACACACACACAACCACGCACACGCGCACTGCTATCATTTTCACGTCTCCTTTCACCATTCATATCATTAGCAAATGCACTTGTTGGTTATAGAACAGTAGCTTAGGTATTCAGCAAGTGCATAACGTGTCTATGTACACGGCAACGAGTAAAAAGAGATGAACGCAAGGCTATGGAGCAACGGCTGAGGTATTCAGTGAGTGCATAACGTGTCTATATATACACGGCAACACGTAAAAAGAGATGAATGCACGGTGATATTCTAGCCAAAGGAGAATGGGTGTTTATAAGACATGACGTTTATCTCATATAACATCGAAAGTTATCTCTACCTACTCGATATTTCAAAAAGAAATAGATCTCGTGTATAGATTTACAAACATTATTCAAGGGTGGTTGATTGGTAGACACCGGAGCGTCGATATTTTCTTCTGATTCTTCACGTTCTGAGTTCAAATCACACCAGGGTCAACTTTGCCTTTCATCCCTCCAGAGTCGATAAAATGAAGTACTGGGGTCGATATATTCGACTGACCTTCATTCACCCCAAATTTCAGGGATTCTATCTAAATTAAAAACACTTACTTTTAAAGGTGTTAGATTAGCAAACTCATTAACAAAACGGATAAAATGAAGTACTGGGGTCGATATATTCGACTGACCTTCATTCACCCCAAATTCCAGGTATTCTATCTAAATTAAAAACACTTACTTTTGAAGGTGTTAGATTAGCAAACTCATTAGCGAAACGGACAAAATGTTTTGTGGCATTTCTTCCGGCTCTTTACGTTCCGAGTTTGAATTCCCCTTTGCCTTCCTTCCCTCCAAGGTCAATAAAATAAAGTACCAGTCAAGTACCCTATCCCTAACCCTAACTAGAGTCCATAAAATTTACTAATCTTCTCCACCATATTTCAACCCGTGCGTCGATTTTAAAGCAATCATAAAGGGCTTCTGATTGGCAACATCGTCAGGGCCTTACAGCATTTGCCCGGCTCTACAAATTCTGAGTTGAAATCCCTTTGAAGTCAGCTTTGTCTTTCGTCCTTCCGACGTCGATAAAATAAAGTAAGGAGGGTTTTCCACGTTTGTGTACACGAACGTGTTGGATATTAATGTACACAGACTTATTTTAATCATCGTCTTTAAATTAATTCATGTTTCAGTACAGCCCTTTGTTAGTCATGTGTTGATGCCATAAAATGTTTAGAACAGCACGGAGCATTTGTGCCATTTAGAGTTGTAAACTTCATGAGAGTTGTAAACTTCTATGTTATCGAACTATACACTAACAATGGTTCAACTGCGGCTATGAAGAAGTCTATTTTAGTATTTTGCGAAAGATTAGACTCTGTATCTTCTCCATAGTTAAGTGTTCCCCATGCTTTATTAATCCTCACTGTATATATTTCTTTACTGCCCACAAGGGGCTAAACACAGAGAGGACAAACAAGGACAGACAAACGGATTAAGTCGATTATATCGACCCCAGTGCGTAACTGCTACTGAATTTATCGACCCCGAAAGGGATGAAAGGCAAAGTCGACCTCGGCGGAATTTGAACTCAGAACGTAAAGACAGACTAAATACCTATTTCTATTTCTTTACTACCCACAAGGAGCTAAACACAGAGCGGACAAACAAGGACAGACAAACGGATTAAGTCGATTATATCGACCCCAGTGCGTAACTGCTACTTAATTTATCGACCCCGAAAGGATGAAAGGCAAAGTCGACCTCGGCGAAATTTGAACTCAGAACGTAACGGCAAACGAAATACGGCCACGCATTTCGCCCGGCGTGCTAACGTTTCTGCCAGCTCGCCGCCTTATTAATCCTCACTGTATATTGACTCTGCTAAAACATAATATGCGTCTTACAACCAAGAGAGAACTGAAAGCTTGCGCTCTCTCATTGAAGAAAAATCAAGGAAGTCGAAAATTTCAAATAACTTGGAAGTCTTGTTGTCAAACCCTACGGTGATGTGGAAACCAGGAAATCGGGATTTGTTTTCTACACACTCCACATGGTCTCAGGTCCAGTTCCACCGCATGGCACCTTGGACAAGTGCCTTCTACTATTGCCACGGGGTGACCAAAGCCTTGTGGGTGGATTCGGCATACGGAAACTGAAAGAAGCTCGTCATGTGTGTATATGGAAAATTGCTTTGTGGTATTTCTTCCAGTTCTTAAGGCGGCGAGCTGGCAGAAACGTTAGCACGCCGGGCGAAATGCTTAGCGGTATTTCGTCTGCCGAAGGCGGCGAGCTGGCAGAAACGTTAGCACGCCGGGCGAAATGCTTAGCGGTATTTCGTCTGCCGAAGGCGGCGAGCTGGCAGAAACGTTAGCACGCCGGGCGAAATGCTTAGCGGTATTTCGTCTGCCGAAGGCGGCGAGCTGGCAGAAACGTTAGCACGCCGGGCGAAATGCTTAGCGGTATTTCGTCTGCCGAAGGCGGCGAGCTGGCAGAAACGTTAGCACGCCGGGCGAAATGCTTAGCGGTATTTCGTCTGCCGAAGGCGGCGAGCTGGCAGAAACGTTAGCACGCCGGGCGAAATGCTTAGCGGTATTTCGTCTGCTGCTACGTTCTGAGTTCAAATTCTGCTGAGGTCGACTTTGCCTTTCATTCTTTTGGGGTCGATTAAATAAGTACCAGTTACGCACTGGGGTCGATATAATCGACTTAATCCCTTTGTCTGTCCTTGTTTGTCCCCTCTGTGTTTAGCCCTTGTGGGTAGTAAAGAAATAGGTATTTCTTCCAGTTCTTTATAGTTAAAATCTTGCCGAGGTGTGTGTGTGTGTGTCTTTGTATCTGTGTTTGTCTCCCACCACCGCTTGTCAATCAATGTTGGTGTGTTTACGTCCCCGTAACTTAACGGTTTAGCAAAAGACACTAACAGAATTAGTACCAGGCTTTAAAGCGCTGGGATTAATTCATTCGATTAAAAAAATTTTCAAAGCTGTACCCTAGCATGGCCGCAATCTAATGACTGAAACAAGTAAAACCTATAACCAGAGGCATTCCAGCCATGACTATCACGACATTTACGAGCCATATGTAGCGTTACATTTTTAAAAAGTTTTCTTCCTATTTAAGATTACATTACGTGTTTCGAGCGAAGTTTTAACCAGGAGCGTAGCAAGGTACAAGGGGCCAGTTCGCTGCGACACTTTTATAGGGGCAGCACATTTAGGTCAGCTGTATGAGGCAATATAAATTTGGGGATCAGACGGTGTGGCGAACTTAAGAAGTACCCGAATTGCACACATTCTAGGTGCGCCACTAAAATTTAACTGCTGTTTCTAACATGTCGATCGATCACATAAAGCTTTCTCCCATGTTAATTCATGTTCGATATGTTTCCTTTCATATTGGTCAACAACGTCATGAGGGCCTGGCTGCGATTTTTTTTCCCACGAGAGTTCCGGATCCCAGTTATGAACTTATTTCAATGCAACCAATCAGAGCTCTATAGACTAGTGTCATAGAATTAAATACAGTAATTATAATAAATAGATCTATAATTAATACTAATAGTATAATTTTTCATGGCTCGGCTTCGCGAACGAAGATCAAGAAGGCTGTCCACGTCGCGTGCATGCACGCTCATGACTGACAAGTCCGATATGGGAAAGGTAGGTCCGTGAGCAGTGTCCACAGACGAAGGTAACATCCGGTGTGGTGTGGTGAAAAAAAAATTGAAATAGTATTGAGAAAATCTCATAAAATGAATAAAACTCGTTTTTCGCTGAAGATCACATGAAATGCACATGTGGCACTCGAATAACCAAAGATACATTAACAATACACACACGTCCATAATTCGTATCAATGAATCGATGTGCATTTATAAAACCTACAAGCAGTTTCCGTACATTCACATTCGTCAAAGTCATTATCATTTATTGCTATAGTAATTCAAACTTATCGCTAACAAGCGTATGTGTTCAGTATCAATGACATTGGCATCTGAATGAGAGTACAATACAAGATTCGCTTGGCAATGGGAGGTCGCCATTTTGAATGCCAGCCTCTGTTAACTTGATAACGAGGTCAAGGTGAGCTCTGATTGGCTGTATGCAAATGAGTTCATTACTGGGGTCAGGAACTCTCGTGGGAAAATAAATTTCGCGGCCCGGCTGTGGCTATTGATACTGGTGACAGATAAATCGAAGGCGGCGAGCTGGCAGAAACGTTAGCACGCCGGACGAAATGCCTGGTCGTATTTCGTCTGCCGTTACATTCTGAGTTCAAATTCCACCGAGGTCGACTTTGCCTTTCATCCTTTCAGGGTCGATTAAATAAGTACCAGTTACGCACTGGGATCGATATAATCTGTTTGTCTGTCCTTGTTTGTCTCTTCTGTGTTTAGCCCCTTGTGGGTAGTAAAGAAATGCGTATTTCGTCTGTCTTTACGTTCTGAGTTCAAATTCCGCCGAGGTCGACTTTGCCTTTCATCATTTCGGGGTCGATAAATTAAGTACCAGTTACGGACTGGGTCTATGTAATCTACTTAATCCGTTTGTCTGACCTTGTTTGTCCCCTCTGTGTTCAGCCCCTTGTGGGCAATAAAGAAATAAGATAAATCGAAGTTTCAATATTTCACTATTTGACACGTCGGTGTAAAAAAAAAAGTGGAGAGTGGGGGGAGGAGAGAGGCAGGGAGAATGTGTGTGTGAGAGGGAGAGGAAGGCGAGAGATTAAGGACAATAGTGCGCCACTCCTTGAAATCGCATCTTCTTCGTTTGACACCGATATATATAGACAGGTACGAGTTACCTGTAAGTCAGTCTGTCTGTCACTGGTTTGTCTTACTTCATTCCGCTTGACATATACTCTTACACTTTAAGGCGACGAGCTGGCAGAAACCTTAGCGCGCCGGGCGAAATGTTTAGCGGTATTTCGTCTGTCGTTACGTTCTGAGTTCAAATTCCGCCGAGGTCGACTTTGCCTTTCATCCTTTCGGGGTCGATAAATTAAGTACCAGTTTCGCACTGGGGTCGATGTAATTGACTTAATCTCTTTGCCTGTCCTTGCTTGTCCCCTCTATGTTTAGCCCCTTGTGGGCAATAAAGAAATATATACTCTTAAACTTTAACACACACTCACGCACACACAGACATACACAATACAGGAATATATACATATACACTAATAAGTATATACATATATACATACATGTATACATATATACACATATACATATAATTTTAAATTAATAATAAAAGGGTAAAATTTATTAATTAGTTAAATTAATTAATCAATCAATTAATTAATGATTTCACCAAGTAGATCGGTGTGTTAAAATAACCTTCATATGTAAAATGATACAAATATTTTATAATTATAAACATAATTATAATAAGGGTTTAGGTGAACCCTAATTATAATTATGTTTATAATTATAAAATATTTACATATACAGATAGATAGATAGATAGATAGAGATAGATAGATAGATAGATAAACAGACGTAATATATATCTTTTATCTTTTACTTGATTCAGTCATTAGACTGCGGCCATGCTGGAGCACCGCCTTGAAGAATTTTTAGTTAAATGAATCGACACTGGTTATTATTTTTAAGTTGATACTTATTTTATAGGTCTTTTATTTTTTGGGGTTTTTTTTTTTACCGTAAATTCGCCAATACCAGTTGTCAAGCGGTGGTCAGAGATGAACAAAGACAAAGACACCCTCGAACACACGCTCACACACACACACAATCACGCATACAAACACATACATATATCCGAAGCTATAGTAGAAGACACTTGCCCAAGGTGTCACGCTGTGGGGCTAAACCAGGAACCAAGTGGTTGGGAAACCACGCATACGCCCATATATGTGTGTATGTACATCTATATTTATTTCTTTACTACCCACAAGGGGCTAAACACAGAGGGGACAAACAAGGACAGACAAACGGATTAAGACGATTATATCGACCCCAATGCGTAACTGGTACTTAATTTATCGACGCCGAAAGGATGAAAGGCAAAGTTGACCTCGGCGGAATTTGAACTCAGAACGTAACGGCAGACGAAATACGGGTACGCATTTCGCCCGGCGTGCTAACGTTTCTGTCAGATCGCCGCCATGTACATCTATATTATACATAAATACATGCATACATACATACATACATACATACATACATACATACATACAGACATACATACATACATACATACATACATACATAAAAGAAAGAAAGAAAGAAAGAAAGAAAGAGAGAAAGAGAGAGGGAGGGAGAAAGAAAGAAAGATAGAAAGAGAGAGGGATGGAGAGAGAAAGAAAGAGAGAGGGAGAGAAAGAGAGAGAGAAAGAAAGAGAGAGAAAGAAAGAAAGAGAGAAAGAAAGAGAGAGAGAAAGAAAGAGAGAAAGAGAAAGATAGAGAGGGAAAGTAGAGTGAAAGAGAAAGAGAAAGAGAGAAAGAGAGAAAGGCGGACAGACAGACCGAGACGCACCATTCGCGTGACATCTTTTCTCTTGTAGGTTTAAAATTTCAAAAGTATTGACACGTTCCATTTTCTCTTTCTTTTCCTTCTTTATAAAAGAAGTTGTCAGTGTGACACATCTTTGCAAACAGGGAAGAAATTCTTCGCTATGTGCACAGCCATGACTAAGAAGAAAGCAAAAAAAAAAAAAAGTCATCCACAGCTACCTATCTACTGTATTGTCAAAGATGGGATGAAGTGGAGGACTAAAGAATTATTTCTGATCGAAAGGCAATGACAAGTTTTGACATGTGACAGACAGTAAGATGGCTGGTGGTATATGTGGTCATTTTACCCAAAATTTACTCTTTTACATGTTTCAGTCATTTGACAGTGGCCATGCTGGAGCACCACCTTTAGTCGAGCAAATCGACCCCAGGACTTATTCTATTTCTTTACTACCCACAAGGGGCTAAACATAGAGGGGACAAACAAGGACAGACATACGGATTAAGTCGATTACATCGACCCCAGTGCGTAACTGGTACTTAATAATTTATCGACCCCGAAAGGATGAAAGGTAAAGTCAACCTCAGTGGAATTTGAACTCAGAACGTAACGGCAAAAGAAATACGGTCTCTTTTCCCGAACCACGAAGTTACGAATACGCAAACACAACACCATCGGTTGTCAAGCGATGTTGGGGGTGGGGGACAAACACAGACACACAAACATATACACACACATACATACATACATATACAACATATATATATAGATATATATATATAATATATATATATATATATATATATATATATATATACATATATTCGACGGGCTTCTTTCAGTTTCCGTCTACCAAATCCACTCACAAGGCTTTGGTCGTCCCGAGGCTATAGTAGAAGACACTTACCCAAAGTACCACGCAATGGGAATGAACCCGGAACCATGTTGTTGGTAAGCAAGCTACTTACCACACAGTCACTCCTGCACCTTTGTGTTGCTTTAATTCTTAGTCGGGGGGATAAGAGCAGATTCATTGTTAAGACTGATTTCAAACTTAGCCAGTAAGGGGCTAAGTCGATTACATCGACTCTAGTGTTCAACTCGTACTTATTTTATCGACTCTGAAAGGATGAAAGCAAAGTCGACCGCAGCGGAATTTGAAGTCAGAACGTAAGGACGGACGGAATGCCGCTAAGCATTTTGCTTGGCGTTGCTAACGATTCTACCTTGTTAATATTGCTAAGAAAAACTATCATAGACGTAGGCGTAGCGTAGCACTATGGTAAGAAGCTTGCTACCAACCACATAGTTCTGAGTTCAATTCCTAACACGTAGCACCTTGGGCAAGTGTCTTCTACTGTAGCCTCGGAGCGGATTTGCGAGACGGAAACTGAAAGAAGCCTGTCGTATATACATGTATAGCTCAGTGTGTGTGTGTGTCTTCGTATCTGTGTTTGTCCCCCGCCACCGCTTGACAACCGGTGTTGGTGGGTTTCACGTTCCTGTAACTTAGCAGTTCAGCCAAAGACACCGATAGAATTAGCAGTAGTCTTTAAAAAAAAAATAATAAGTTCTGGGATTAGTTCATTCGATTAAAAATTGTTCAGTGCGGTACTCCAGCATTGCCGCAATCTAATGACTGAAACAAGTAAAAGATAAAGTAAAAGATGTGGGACAAAAGATTTCGGGACAACGGACATCAGTTAAAATAAACCGTAAAATAAGAACGAGTAAAGAATGAATATATAGTGTGTGTATTTGGCCAAAAAAAAATTACCATCCTGAAATATAACAATACACACACACACACACACACACACACACACACACATACATACATACATATATATATATATATATATATTATATATATATATATATATATATATATATATATACACAATATATAGACACATATATATATATGCTATATACATACATATAACATACTATATATATACACATATATATATATGTGGTGTGTGTGTAGATAGATAGATAGATAGATAGATAGATAGATAGAGATTGGTTTCGGCTTTTTCGGCCCAGGCCATGACTGACTTAATAGCACCACCTAGAAAAGTCTTTTAGTTAGTTATTTCGGGACACCATGGACCACTCAAGCAGAGAGTTGCTGTTGGTTGAGACGTGGGAGAGAGATGTATACATCCACATATATAAACCTGCAGGCGAAGTGGCATCACAATGTACCCGGACCAAGCCTAAAAATCTACACCAGTGCTCTAGAAAATAGTGTATTTCATTTATTATTTATATTCAGGAACCATCCTCTTCAAAATAGTCCTCTTTGGAATGTACACAGTGTCATTCACTCCTTAAAAACGGAAGTCCTCTCCTTGAACACTGTTCAATACCGCCTGTGGTTCCGTTTGAATTTTATATGCCGTCTCGAAGCGGCGCCCTTTAAGCTGAAATTTCGTTGTGGGTAGTCACGGAGAGATAGGTCAGGCGAGTACGAAGGTGTGGAACGACCACCTTTGCTCATTATCAAAAACTTTGTTGTCCTGAAAGTTTTCCATAATTTTTTTTTAATCGCCAGCCAGACGCCAAAGCTGATCCCCGTTATGTGAGAGAAAAAAACTGACAAGGTTGACGAATTATTTGGTGATTGTCCTCAGAGATGAGTTCACGGATTTTCGACACATTTTCTTACGGTTTGCAGTTAACTGGACATCCTGAACGCGCATCATCTTAATCCACACGTCTTAAAATGCCTGCCACTCAAAGATATGTGTTCGAATTAAAGAATCTTCGTCCGAAGCAAGACGAATTATTTCAAAGGTCTCAGAGTTCCCTGAGGAGGAGAGAAGAAAAAAATGCTATTTAATTCTACCATTTCTCGTAACTTCTCGGCATTTGGAAAAATAAGAATGCAGTAGCATTACTGGAGGCGCAATGGCCCAATGGTTAGGGCAGCGGACTCGCGGTCTGAGGATCGCGGTTTCAATTCCCAGACCGGGCGTTGTGTGTATTTATTGAGCGAAAACACCTAAAGCTCCACGAGGCTCCGGTAGGGGGTGGTGGCGACCCCTGTTGTACTCTTTCGCTCCAACTTTCTCTCACTCTTTCTTCCTGTTTCTTGTCCCCGACTTCCTACGCAACCGCTGAGCCTGGATGCGCATTCATCCATCCGTCGATGGTGTCGGGGGTTGACCTGCTTTCTCTTCTGCGGGTCATACGAATCGCAAAGGACCACGTTTCGGACTTCTTTCACTCTGGGACGAAGACCGCTTCGCTCAACAAACAAACAAACAGCAACAGCACAGCAGCATCATTAAAATATGAGAATAAATTTTCAGAATATCGTTCTGGAAACGCCTCTCCTCATAGACAAAAATAGTTGAAGAACCGCCCGAAAACATTTCTGAGATAAGCCACACATTTTTTGAGTTAATTGATTTATATTATATTTAAGAGTGCATTCGCTTCTAATAAAGCAGAAGTTCTCACTTTATTATACTTGCAACTTAAGAGTGAGGTTTTTCATGTTAATTGACCAAAATATTTTCAAGAGCCACACGCTAGAACACACCAGTTTCATTGGCATTGCAGGACTATGACAAAGCTAGGTCCTCAGATCTAATAATTTCATTGATAAGTTTTCTGAACGACTCAATCTATGAAGTGTCTGCATCTAATGATTCACCACAAGTTTTCTTGTTCACACTGCCACGTTTTTGGTGGGGTTTTTTCCTAACCTGCTACATCCAGCCATCATTCATCTTAGCATTAACTCCCTTACGTTTTCCATAAGTTTCACATGCATTTTCTACTCGAGATTTCTTACATAGCACCACTAAATCTCTGTTGAACACAACCCCATTTACACAGCTCATGAAGGCGCGTGGCTTAGCTGTTAGGGGTATTCAGTTCACGGCTGTAATGTCGTGAGTTCGATACCCGACGATGCGTTGTGTCCCTGAGTAAGGCACTATATTTAAGGTCGCTCCAGTCCATTCAGCTGACAAAAATGAGTTACACCTGTATTTCAAAGGGCCAGCCTTGTCACATTATTTGTCACACTGAATCTCCCTGAAAACTACCTGAAAGGTACGCGTGTCTGTAGAATGCTCAGCCACTTGCACATTAATTTCACAAGCAGACTGTTCTGTTAATCGGATCAACTGGAAACCTCCTCGTTGTAACTGACGGAGGGCCAGTTATACACAGTTTCTATGTTTTTACCTTACCCAACATTCATGTGTTTTCCATTACACATAACAAATCCACATTTAGGATTTTAAAGACAATTATCGCGATTGCAACCAATCATTTTTAGGGGTGGAGCTCGAAGTAAATAGAACTATGAATAATAGCGTGTAGAATATTGGGTTAAAAGAAAACCCCTTTGATAGTTAAAATATTCGAAGGTACATGTGGAATGCGAACTCATGTCTTTTGTGTACATGATAGACGTGCCACCATCATATTGCAATTTGGCTTTCGAGTATATAAGAAAGAGATTGTTTTCATGTTTTCTTTTTTAAACGCGTAAATTTTACAGTCTATGTATTATTAACTCATATTATTTTAATTTATCAGTTAACTCCAATTTCTGTGACATATTTATCTTCATATAAGGTGGCGAGCTGGCAGAAACGTTAGCACACAGGGCGAAATGCGTAGCCGTATTTCGTCTACCGTTACGTTCTGAGTTCAAATTCCGCTGAGGTCGACTTTGCCTTTCATCCTTTCGGGGTCGATAAATTAAGTACCAGTTACGCACTGGTGTCGATGTAATCGACTTAATCTGTTTGTCTGTCCTTGTTTGTCCTCTCTGTGGGTAGTAAAGAAATTGTATTTCGTCTGCCGCTACGTTCTGAGTTCAAATTCCGCCGAGGTCGACTTTGCCGTTCATCCTTTCGGGGTCGATTAAATTCGCAGGTAAATTTCATTACCAGATGTAAAACCAATAACATTATGTATAAACACTAAAATTGAAATTCTTAATGCATCTTACCTGTTTGATTTGTTACTAAAATTATCCCAGATGGCAACCGACAAAAATTTTGCGACTTTTCAAGATGAGGTGCATTAATTTGAATTAATTAAAATACACGTATAATCGGTACAAGATTATATTATTTCGGTAAATATTCCGTATTTCGGTGTGGAATAATTTTTTACCACAGTTTTTTTTTTTCCTGGCACATTCAAACCCGCCGCAAGCCACTTTTTTCCTAAAAAAAAAAGCTGGGAGGGTCGAGGGGACCTCGAAGCTTCCCACCAAACCAAAGGAGTTTTGTTTCGCGGGTCTTTCTTTTTTTCTTTTCCAGGTTATTTTGCATGGTTTCAACGAATGTGACTTCGAAATCATGCGTAAACGGTCCTTTTTCCAGAAAAGTAAAGATTTGGCTGCTATTCCTAGCATGCCCTGCTACTACGTAACAGCTGTTTGCGTTCATACCGAAATATTTACCAACTTTTTTCCTTCCATTTATTTTTCCATTCTATGGAAGTCAATATTTTCTCTTTTGACATCCACCTCAGCGAGGTCACGGATCAAGTGGAAACACATCAATCACTGGAACACATCAATCAATCACTCTTGACAGGACAAAGAAATTTCCCGCTGTCTTTGCAAGCAAGCAGCGGATGGATTTGGTTTCAAATCCAGGCATTGCCAAGCGAGGTCCTACAGGTTATTTATAATAAGTGGCGTTATATTGAAGTTGAAAGAATGACGCATACAATATTAAATATGCCAAGGCAATCTGAAAACAATAGAAACTTTTAAACGTTTACCGGTTTTTATGAATTTTTGGCGTTAACGGACTTGAACTCACGGAAACTAAATGTAACGGAAGTTAATTAGTTCGATAATGATTTTCAAACTTAACTTAAAAGTTAAATCGTTAACGAAAATGCTAACTTCGTTAATTAACGATTAACGGATAAAAGGACATACGCCCAGCTCTGTATATACCTGTCTATCTATCTAAGAAACCAACTAACTCCACATTCTCTCTCTCTCTCTCTCTCTCTCTCTCTCTCTCTATCTCTCTCTCTCTCTCTCTCTCTCTGTATCTATATATATATATATATATATATATATAATATATATATATATATAATATATATATATATTATATATATCTGTAAATATAATGTGTGACAATTATTCGGTAGCCATGATAGAACTCCGAGTTTCGGATGTCGGGGCGGAAACCCACGCCGGCATCTCTTCAGTTATCCGGCCATCGGAAAAATGAGCAACAATAAATGATTAGAGAGCATCTTTTTCGATGGCCCGATAACTGAAGAGATGCCGGCGTGGGTTTCCGCCCCGACATCCGAAACTCGGAGTTTTATCATGGCTACCGAATAATTGTCACATATATTTTTACAGATAAATTCCTCTATTTACATAATATCGAGGTCTCTTTCATTCTTTTGTTGTCTTACCATTTCTCTCTCTCTCTCTCTCTCTCTATATATATATATATATATATATATATATATAATATATATATATAAACAGCAGGATGCAATATTTCACCAAAAAAGAGAATTATAGTCGTCACTCGCACGTTCTTTCCTTACATCTCTCCTATTCCTTAACGTCTGTCAAATTAAGCATACACCAACAACACCAACATTACAACCATCATCGCATCTACTAATACTACCACCAAAACAACATCAACACCATCTCAACACCTCTACAACCGCCACTACCACCAGCAACACCACCACCTCCATTACCACCCGCACCACTACAATCACCACCAACACCACCGCCACCATCATCACTACTACTACCACCACCACCACCATCAACAACAACGACAACAACACCAACAGCGACACCTCTACCACCACCACCACAACAACAACAACACTCCTACCACCATCACCACTACGAACATCATCATCATCAACAGTAACACTGCCAACAATATATCTACCACTATCACAACACATCTACCACCACCACCACCAGAACCACCAGCAACAACATCAACAGCAGCAGCACTTCTAACACCATCGCCACTAGCACCACTTCCCACCTTACCACAATTACAAGAAACAAACAAACACTATCGCCACCACCAACAACATGAACCAAAAAATATAAAAATATTAAAAACGAAGTCAAGTCAACAAGCTGCTGTCCGATGGGAATTAATTAGCCAATGCAAAAAAAAACAACAACAAACAAACAACAACAGCCAAACAAACCAACCTACTAAACGGAGCCAGTTACCAAGTTACTAATAAAGACTTATATTTACTTCCTTTCTTGGTTACAACACTCGACTTGACGACCCCAACAGATCTTAAACAACAATACCACAGCCATCACTCCAAACTAATTAATAATAAACAACACCACAGTAGTAGTAGTAGTAGTAGTAGTAGTAGTAGTAGTAGTAGTGGTGGTGGTGGTAGTGATGGTGGTGGTAGTGGTGGTGGTGGTGGTGGTGGTGGTGGTGGTGGTGGTGGCGGCGGCGGTAGCGGCGGGGGGGGGGGCGGTGATGCTGCTGGTGGTAGTGGTGGTGATGGTAGTAGTAATAATGCTCGTGGTACTGGTGGCAGCTGGTGCTGGTGCCGGTGGTGATGTTGTTGTTGTTGGTGGTGGTGGTA
>NC_042997.1:195194928-195342428 GCF_006345805.1 Octopus sinensis | reverse complement strand
TGCGTTTAGTATGTGTATGTGTATCTTGTGTGTGTGTACCCGGGTTTCTATATTACACTGTTTGTACCCGTGTCTTTTATGTGTGGTGAAATGAGGGTGTTATAACTCTATTCACGTTTTCTGTTGAGGCACGGTCATTTTTCTATTCTGTGTGAAGCTTCTGTAATCTTTCTGAGTGTTGTGTCTGTTCCCATGTGTCGACAAGATCCTAACGACTGTGTTATCTACCGTGCCCCCGTGTTCTAATTTAGCATGTTGGTATAGCACTGACGAGCTTATTTCCTCCTTGTGTTCCCGCCAGTGCTCCCCTATCCTCTCACTTACGCTATGAACTGTTTCTTCAATGTACGTCGTTGTCTTTTTTCTGCACCCTCCCTCTCTAAACCTTATATTATAGACTACATTCTTAGTTTTACAGTTTACCCGTGGGCTTTCTCTACACACTATACAGTTCCTATTCATACAGAGGGTTCTTTCAAATGAATATGTTCTACAGATCAGGGATTTTAAGAGAGTTCCTGGCCTTTGTACAACTTTAATCCGTAGATTCATTTTACCTGAGGCTTTTCTAAAATGATACACTAGTTCGCCTCCAGGAATAGCATCGACAAACATAACACTCTGGTATTTTTTGGTTGTCATACCATGAGTTGGCTTTAACTATCTTCATCTTAGTTCTTTTTATGCTATTCCATGATTTGCTCCTGTATGGCAGACAGATCCCATTTGCATCATTCTCTATGATGATCTTTAATTTTGCCATGGCTCCTTTGTACGCCCTGATCCTGTCTGAAGAGCCCAAGATGGTAACAAATGGATTTGAAATCTCTAAAGAATTCGGGTACTATTTAAGAAGAGTGATCCCGGTGCGCGCACTCGCGTATTCGCGCATCTGCGCAAGCTAGTCGTGACTAGTCGGTCCTACAACGACTACCTAGCAAAGTAAATAAAACACAAAATAAATAATTTTTTTACACAAAGTAAATAATTTTTTTTAAACAAAGTAAATAAAACACAAAATAAGGATCGACTAGTCACGACTAGCTAGTACCCGCGGAAACCAGTTTTTAACCGGTTTTGAGAATTACTTATACTTGAACTCGGTTTTGGGAATTATCGGTTTTTTGCGAGCCCTAATTTCTTCAGACCTTAGGCCTATGACCTCTCTAGCAAGTGGCCTCTCTTTTCTAGGGAAGCCATAGGCCTAAGGTCTGAAGAGACACTGTAAAGCTAAGCGCTTTATGGACGTGAAATTCAGGGTAACCCCATAGACCGGCCATATCTATATACTCTACTGCTCTATAGCTTTGTACTTCTTTTTCGGATTTAGGATTTACAGACGATATATTATATAATACACACAATTTGTTCTCTATTTTTATCATGAAACGAATGTAATTAATTAATTAATTAGGATCTTTTCGGTTTGAACGGCAGTTTTTTTTAATAATTTCCACGTAACTAAACACTTTTAAACTTCGTATACTGGTAGAATGTGTTTATAAAACATCTTTTTCTCTTGGCTTTATTGAGAAAATTCTATAGATTGTAAGATATTTGTAGTTGTTTTTTCTTCAATTTTTGCAATTTCAAGCAATCAATGACGTCTATTGAGGTGAAAACATTCTGTGCCGTATGAATATGTCCCCCGTTTAAGAAACAGATTGGGTTTACTCTTTTACTTGTTTCGTCATTTGACTACGGCCATGCTGGAGCACCGCCTTTTAGTCGAGCAAATCGACCCCGGGACTTATTCTTTGTAAGCCCAGTACTTATTCTATTGGTCTCTTTTGCCGAACCGCTAAGTGACGGGGACGTAAACACACCAGCATCGGTTGTCAAGCAATGCTAGGGGGACAAACACAGACACACTAACACATACACACATACTTTTATATATATACATATATACGACAGGCTTCTTTCAGTTTCCATCTACCAAATCCACTCACAAGGCATTGGTCGGCCCGGGGCTATAGCAGAAGACACTTGCCCAAGATGCTACGCAGTGGGACTGAACCCGGAACCATGTGGTTGGTTAGCAAGCTACTTACCACACAGCCACTCCTGCGCCATTTACATTTCTGAAGAAAAAAAGAGATACCCTTCCTCCCACCACCCACCCTAACCCTAAAACAGATTGAAATGCAATGGATCGATACTAGGGTCATAATTATGGGTGACAATTTCATATGACACCGCTAGAAAAAAACTGCCGTTCAAACCGAAACGATTCATTAATTAAACTAAAACGTTAACTATAAACACTAAGCCAAGCAGCTTTTTCGTAGTCACCCGCATGAGTGACATAACATGACAAATAGGCTTACAGCGGATGCTTATAGCAGCAAATACACAGGAAAATGTTTCAAACCAACTATCTACTCCCCTGACGTTGACATATCTATTATTCACATTTTCAATTCTGTTTCCTTGCTGCCGGAAGTAATAATATTACTTAATCCTTCAAATGTAAAGCCCCACTCCCTCCAATTTTTTTTTCTCTCTCTCTCTGCAAGTCTTTCTAGAAATTAGAACAGCCTTCGTTTCCTGCTAGTTTTCAGGCTATACTTCCGTGGTCGGGCGTGACACCAGTAGAGATAATAATTGGGAAATAGAAATTAAAAAATAAAGGGTAAAAGTTGTAGGATTGTTCAATCTTGTGGCTGGCTTTAAATACAGTGAAAATCTTTTAGCCTTTTAGACCAAAGTTTTTAACGATTTTTCTGTAGATATCAGCCGCATATTTACACAAGTGCCCCTCAACTCCGCTATGCTGACTTTGTTTCCTCATACCTTTCTGAAGAATGGATATCTTTTCAATGAAATTTTCTACAAATACTCTCCAAGTGATATAGGTTCCGATTATATCGGAATTTGTTGTGAAATTTTTTTTCGAAGACAGTGGGGAATGGAGTTTCGGATAAGTCACGCAAGTTGACTTTGTTTCCTCATAACTTTCAATAAAATGCGAATATTTTAATTGAATATCTTTTATACGATGGTGATTACGATTATATCGGAATTTAATATTTAAAAAACGATGGGCGAGCACGCATCGACAATGACATACATCGTGCGTTAGAATGCATGTGTGCCCCCCCCCCCCACACACACACACACCATCACCACCATCAGCATTTTTATTATTATTACTATTTCAGATCAAATTCCGATATGATTGTAATCTACACCATCAGAAGCGTATTTGTAGAAATTTTCATTGAAAGATATCCATTTTTCTGGAAGTTGTGAGGAAACAAAGTCGAACGGGTGACACTTGTTTAAGAATACCAAATAATAAACATATCGTGTGGAATAATTATTAAAAGTAGAGAACTTTATGGAATTACTCGTTCAGATTTCCAGTCAAATGAATCCATTTGAGAAACCGGGTAGATTTGTAAGCATTTATCAATGTTAAAACAATCTTTAGCAACGAAAGTTGTAATCCAAAGCTTTTTCACGATACTGTTTTATTTAACAGGCGGCGAGCTGGCAGAAACGTTAGCGCGCCGGGCGAAATGCTTAGCGATATTTCGCCTGCCATTACGTTCTGAGTTCACATTCCGCTGAGGTCGACTTTGCCTTTCATCCTTTCGGGGTCGATAAATAAAGCACCAGTTACGCACTGGGGTCGATCTAATCGACTTAATCCGTTTGTCTGTCCTTGTTTGTCCCCTTATGGGCAATAAAGAAATAGATACTGTTTTATTTAACAGAGGTTAAGGGATATGTTGGGCAAATTGGTAGTTTGTCAGCTGAAAACCATTGGTCTGTATACCATCACTTTTCACTGATCTTGTCCGTTTAGCTCAGTGATCTTCAACCAGGGTTCATATCACCCTGGGGTTCCGGTCCATATAAGATTTTGTTGTTAAAATTTATTTGCAATAAATTGGTTATACTTCAAAAATGCACAAAATATTTTAACAATTTTTTAAATATAATTATAAAAATACTAGCAGTATCGCCCGGCGTTGCTCGGGTTAGTTTCGACCCTTTAGAATTGGAATTTTTGAAAAGTAAAAATTTTGTATGATGTAGCTTGTTATTCTCTTTAAGTGAACGTTTTTCTGGTTGAAATACACCGAAAAATGGCGACACAGCAGTCAAAAAAACCGTAAAAAATAGGGATTTTCATAGAAAAAAAAGCACCTTTTTGATGTAAATAATTTTTGGCATTAACATGGTCCGATTTGAATTTTTTCTTCTACGAAAGGAAGAGCAAGCCTTCGTCTATCATACTCTTAATTTTGGTCAACTTGCGCCGCAGGGTCTCGGAGGAGATAGTGTTAGTTGAAGGCTACCAAACCTGCCATACACAGACAACTTTTGCTTTATATATAGAGAGATGACTGATCATATTTTCATTTTTCTCTAAGGGGCACAACTTTAAATATATCATGGCGTTATTTGGGCATCATCAGAACATTATGAATTTACCGTACTTGAGGAAGTAAAACGATCGTAAAAAATAGGGATTTTCATAGAAAAAAAGCACCTTTTTGATGTAAATATATTTTGATGTTAACATGGTCCGATTTGAATTTTTTTTCTTCTACGGAAGGAAGAGCAAGCCTTCTTGTATCATACTCTCAATTTTGGTCAATTTGTGCCGCAGGGTCTCGGAGGAGATAGTGTTAGTTGAAGGCTACCAAGCCTGCCATACACAGACAACTTCAACTTTATATATAGAAAGATAATAGGATTTTTGTAATATGGGGACCCAGGAGAGCAAAATAGGAACCAAAGAGGTCCATAGGTGAAAATGGTTGAGTTATCTGCACAGAAATTCAATGAGACTGAAAGCAGCAGGGTTTATTATAAATGGCGGCAACTGAATCGTTCCTTTCATTGAACGAGAGATGAAACGAGAAATCAATTCAGTCGAGTGAGGCAACAAGGGTTATATTCTCTACCCTTCCTAGACAGATTAATTAAACACACACACAATCGCACATACACATATACTCAGAGACATTACTCAACTTCCGCATGCTTATCAAAGACACAAGATAACCACACACACACACACACCTTTATGCATCTATGGTCACCAGTAATACATACAAAATATATATAAATACACACACACACACACACACACAAACACACAATACACACATATATTTATTAACGCTTGTTTTTATATAAAGTTATATAGAAGAGCAGTTTAGCATTGAACTGAAAGATTTCTCAATACCATGTTGTAGAACCCATGTTTTAGAAGGAAAAAGTTGACTGTAACTTCGAAAGGTAAGCAAGCCGAAACTTCGAAATCACTGCCAAACTTCTCCTTGTAAAAATTAATAAACATGCACACGGACACACACACACCACACACACACACAACACACACACACACACCTTTATTTTAAGTACTGTAGCTCGAACTTTTGAACAAAAGTTAACACAATGATGGGGGTGAATATCTCAGAAATAATTTGGCGATTTGGATTTTCAAACTTTGCTGAGAATGTTATTGAATCAATATAAATTCCCATTTTGAAATTGCTTTCCGTTTTCCTACTTTACTGAAAATTTTAATTTCTTATCCTTTAATTCCTCCAACGCTTATTTCGAAATTTGCCACATGTAACGAATTTCAACTAGTTTAACTAACGACATTTTAGCTTCCCAAGTATTCATCCAAATTTAGCAGCGTCAGTGACATTATATGTTTAGGAAAGGATAACTATAAGAGTTGTTTCCGTTATCTTAGCTAGAAAAGCTTGAAGACAAATGGGAAGTTATAATGCTCATACTTTTCCGAGGGCAAGAGTAATATTTGTGAAATGTAGATCTTTCAACCAAAAATGGAAACTGAGTCGGAATCTCAGCTATCATGGAATTTATCTCATGTTCTCCAGAACATTCTTCTATTATAAACGAATCATTTCACTGGTTTAATTACTAGAAATAGCTCCATAGAAAGATGGTCATGTGAGGAAAAGAAAGATGGACGATGATCTCGTGTGAGCAACGAGAGAGATTCTTTATATTATTATTTAATTGAACGCCATGCATCCATTTCCAAGTAAGTTTATCTTCACCTTTTTGATGCGACGACTCTACTCTACACTGTTTTCTCCCACGTCCTTCTCTAATTCCCAGGCATATTGTATAGCGACCAGCCGGGTCACTAAACACGTCTCACTTCTTACCTCAGTTTGTGGCCACCTGCAGCTAAGCTAGCCACATTCTGATTTCGTTGCTTTTAAGAGTCGTTCTCGTGGCTTTTACTCAACCTAGATGGCAATTCAAGTTCGCCGACATGAACCCAGTGTGTATCGTTTCTTCTCTCTTAGCAGCATATTTTTTTTTATCTTTTACTTGTTTCAATCATTAGACTGCGGTCATGCTGGGGACCTAAATGTAGAGGAAGTGCAAACGTGCGCTATCTCGAGCGGGTCGATCCACGACAGTCTCCATCTTATACGCTACTCCTTGGAGAGGATGAGGAAACTTCCTGGCGCAGTTGGTGGGGGGGGGGGCACTGGTACATTTAGACCCGTCTAAAGCATTTGAAACGGTTGACCATCGGTACTTGGTGGCGGTCCTCGAGAAAGCTGGCCTGGGCCCGACCTTCCGCGGTTGGATTACTGCGTTGTACAGTGACATCGAGTCTGTCGTGGAAGTGAATGGTTTCTTTTCGAAGCCATTCAAGATCGAGCGCTCAGTACGTCAGGGGTGTCCCCTGTCTCCGCTTTTGTATGTATTGGCTCTTGGGTCATTGCTGCGGAAGCTGGAGACACTAGGGGGCGCGCCGCATGATCTATGGTGTGGAAGAGGAGCTACGGCGTACGCGGATGACAGCCCCATCATCGTGGCGGATGAGGGCCAGCTTTCAGTGGTGGAAGAGGCCATCAAAAGTTACGAGGCGGTGGCAGGAGTAAAGGTTAACAAGGACAAGTCAGTAGGTTTGCAACTTGGCACCTGGATGGGCAAGCCGATGGCGTCCAATAATGTCGTGGTGCGTTGGACGGAAGGTCCTGTTAAGCTGCTCTTAATCTGGGTTTGTCCAAACCTCTAGATAGAGAAAAATTGGAGTGAGGTGGCCAGCAAGGTGACTGCTCTAACCCAGACCTGGTCTGGGCGGGCGTTATACTTGCTAGGGAGGGCGGAGGTGGTGCAGATGTTTATAGCATCAGTAATCACCTACCATCTGAGCGTGGTGCCTTGCCCCGATTTGTGGCTGAACAAATTGGACAGAATCCTTTTCCGCTTTTTGTGGAAGGGAGGAAAGCCACTTAGAAGCGCACTGTATGCTGCCAGAAACCGCTAGAGGGTGAGCAAGGAAAACCCATCGTGTGTGAGTGTCAGTGTGTGTGTGTGTGTGTGTGTGTGTGTGTGTCTTTGTGTCTCAGTTGTCCCCCACCACCACTTGACAACCGATGTTGGTGTCTTTACGTCCTCGTTACACAGCGGTTCGAAAAAAGACACCGATAGAATAAGTGCTAGCCTTTGAAAAATAAGTACTGGGATCGATTCATTCGACTAAAATTTCTCCGAGGTGGTGCCGCAGCATGGCCGCCTCGAAATCTGAAGGAGTGCCCCAGCATGGCCACCTCGAAGTCTGAGGGAGTGCCCCAGCATGGCCGCCTCACAGTCTAATGACAAAAACAAATAAACGATAAACGGCTAGACAAAAAGAGCCAAGTAGTTTGGTTAACAATTATTAAAAAAATAACAGGAAAACCAACAACATTAATTAATTTCTTGTTTTGGCATAAGGTCTCAAATTCTGAGGGAAAGGTTTTTATTCAATCTTCCTGTTGTCCTAATCACTCTTAACTATTCTACACCTTATTAGTTAATGTTTTGACAATTCACTTGTCTGGAGACCTGCTTTCCTTCTAAATCATTCTTTCAATATATTTCCTGTCCAAGCACTTATACATATCAAATGGAGCGTTAACCGCAACGAGCCTCTCACTGTAACCTGTTTTCAGTCAGGTTAATTTATAAAAACGCACGCAAGCCTTGAGACAGCTCTGAGACAGTAAACTTGGGATCTAGGCATTTTAAGCTACGACCACATCGGGTTTTCCTTTTTTGAGCGAGGTGAGGCTGTTTTTTGTTTTTGTTTTTTTTCAGCAGTAGTATATTTTGGTCTACAACCTTTTGTTACCAACC
The DNA here is from genome assembly GCF_006345805.1 of Octopus sinensis. Lineage (NCBI taxonomy): Eukaryota > Metazoa > Mollusca > Cephalopoda > Octopoda > Octopodidae > Octopus > Octopus sinensis. Next base: position 195,334,289 of record NC_042997.1, on the reverse strand, counting down.
CGGCTCTGGCTCTGTAGTACAAATGTCTTGTTTTCATAAGTTTTTAATTAAAATCTTCCACCAAACTTAAGTCACAATTTATGTTCCTAACACTAGCTTAATGATAACGAAGTTATTTTACAAAATTCTTTGTTATATTTAAAATAATTGAGAGAAACACAGAACATCTTAAAATAAATACAGTAACGAAAGGGTTAAGACATCAGAGTGTAATTTAATGGTGAGTTAACTGCTACTTTTAGCAGATCGAACGACCACCTACAGGAACCCGGAACCCTACTCATGTGTCGAAGTATTTAAGGTAAACGTTGTGAAGGAAATAGACATAATAGTTAGTCTGACGACTATTAAACACTTAAAAGTTGTATAGTGCTGGTATATTCTTAAACCTACAAGTGGATTTATGTTAGTAGTCCAGTATAAGAGACACACAGTGACTAAACACTAAATCTATATAAAGTAATATTATGTTGGAAATAGAGAGAAAGAAAAAAATTAAACACTAGAAAATTATCTTGTTAGAATTTACAACGAAATAATTAATTTTTATTTTCCTGCCTTATTAACAATTTGCGCTTTGGTTAACGCACCATAGACGTACATATATACCTATATATATATCGTTAAATGAGTAAAACAAACTAGTGACACACGTCCACTCTTACTTCGTATAGAGCACATCGTCCAAGTAAGTAAGTAGCTTTGGGTTGTTGTTTAGGACAACTGACAGCTGTCACCCCCCCAACATCACTTGTGTTAAAATTAAGTTCAGTCATGTTTTCTATATATCCACAAATAACATACCTTTGACAAGTCTTCTGAGAAAGGAAACCAGTTCAGTGTCAAAACAAAAATAAAAGAATAGTCTCCACCGGGAAGTACGTGTCGTTGTAACCCTTCTTGGTATGTGATCTTGCACTCAAAATTTATTTATTATTAATTATACCTACCTACACAATATTATTCTATTTTCTACCATTTAATCACCTCAAAAATTCACTTTGTATATTAACAATACTTTTTTCTGCCTTAACTATTACTTTTTTCTATCTTAACAACTTTCTCGAGTTAATATTTTTAACTATTGTTATTTTCAAAACTTTCATTATCAAATTTAATCTTGATTTCGTTCACTTTCTATTATATTATCTTATAATAATTATTTGGAAATATTTCATATATATAGCTCTAGTTAACCAATGCTTATATTTTCATCGATTCGTTAAAATTGCGACATACCTACACGAGTGTGCTCCTCCGACTTTGGTTTTATTTCCTCATAACTTGCAGAAAAATGGATATTTTTTATTGAAATTTTCTACAAATATGCTTCAGACAGTGCAGATTTCGATTATATCGGAATTTAATGTGATTTTTTTTTTTTCTGAGGAGTTTCGGAAAATCCTTATTATCTTTCAGAATAATGGGTATTTTTTAATGAAATTTTCTACAAATACCTTTCAGAGCGTGCACATTATGATCATATCGGAATTTAATATGGAAAAAAAAAAAAAATTTGGTGGCTCGCACACATTACACTATTTTTTTTTTTTACCGAAATTTCAAATTTCATTTTGTAGATATGTGTGATGTGTTTGAGCCCCCGAAACTTTTTTTGTTTTTCGTTTTCGCATTAAATCCCGATATAATTGTAATGTATACAGTCCGGAAGATAGTTGTAGAAACTTTTAATATAAAATTACCCATTTTTTTTTTTAAGTTATGAGGAAAGAAAACCTACTGCTGAATTTTTCCGAAGCTCCTCTGAAGCATATACTCTTTACTCTTTCACTTGTTTCAGTCATTTGACTGTGGCCATGCTGGTGCACCGCCTTTAGTCGAGCAAATCAACCCCTGGACTTATTCTTTGTAAGCCTAGTACTTATTCTATCGGTCTCTTTTTGCCAAACCGCTGAGTTACTGGGACGTAAACACACCACCATGAGTCCTCAAGCGATGTTGGGGGGACAAACACACACACACATATATATACATATATACGACGGGCTTCTTTCAGTTTCCGTCTACCAAATCCACTCACAAGGCTTTGGTCAGCCTTGAAGACACTTGCCCAAGGTGCCACGCAGTGGGACTGAACCCGGAACCATGTGGTTGGTAAGCAAACTACTTATCACACAGCCACTCCTACACCTAGATATCTCTAGAAAATTTCATTAAAAAATGTTCATTTTTCTGGAAGTTCTGAGGTAACAAAGTTGTGGATGCATAAGTATAACAAAATTATGATTAAACATTTGTGTTTAACTGTGGCACATCGTAACCACACCTTATTTTATTTATTTTTAATCTCTCAGTTAAAATAAGTGTACTAAAAAACCTCATTTCAAAATATTAAATATGATTATATCTGAAATGCTTCAGAAAACATAACCAGAATGTACAAGTTTTATTGTGTGTGCGTGTGTAGTTGAAAAATTTGCTTTCCATTCACATAGTTTCGGGTTAAGAAGTCCTACTGCGTGACACCGTGGACAAATATCGTCTACAGAGATCTTTTCGGTTTGAGCGGCAGTTTTTTCTAGCGGTGTCATATGAAATTGTCACCCATAATTATGACCCTAGTATCGATCTATTGCATTTCAATCTATTGTAGGGTTAGGGGTGGGCGAAGGGTATCTTTTTTTTCTTCACAAATGTAAATAAACCCAATCTGTTTCTTAAACGAGGGACATATTCATACGGTACAGAATGTTTTTTAACTCAAAAGACGTCAGTGATTGGTTGAAATTGCAGAAATTGAAGAAAAAACAACAAATATCTTTACAAACTATAGAATTTTCTCAATAAAGCCAAGAGAAAAAGATGTTTAATAAACACATTCTACAAGTATACGAAGCTTAAAATTTTTTAGTTACCTAGAAATTATGTTACAAACTGCCGTTCAAACCGAAAAGATCCCAAGGCCAAAAAGCTTTGTGAGTGGAATAGGTAAATGGATACTGAAAGAAGCCCATCGTGTCTGTGTGTGTGTGTGTGCAGTGAAATCTGTGTCCAGTCATAGAGTAACCAATGGTTTCGCATCCATAAAGGGCCTAGCCCTATGGATGTGAAACCATTACATCATCATCATTTCATTTAACGTCCATTTTTCATGCTAGCATGGGTTGGACGGTTCGACCGGGGTCTGGTAAGCCATGGAGGCTGCACCAGGCTCTAGTCTGATTTGGCAGTGTTTCTACGGCTGGATGCCCTTCCTAACGCCAACTACTCCGTGAGTGTAGTGGGTGTTTTTTACGTGCCACCAGCACAGGGGCCAGAGCAGGCTGGCAAACGGCCACAATCGGTTGGTGCTTTTACGTGTCACCGACACAGATGCCAGTCAGGCGGCACTAGCAACTGCCACATTCGGACAGTGCTTTTTACGTGTCACTGGCACAGGTGTCTTATATAAATACATTAATGCTCTTTGCTTGAGAGCAGGCCTGACCAACTTGAATTACATTACGGGCCACTTCAATCACAAAGATTTTTGAGGGCCGCTTATATACTTTGTACATTAATAGTCAAATAATCAAATTACAGAATCGAATTGAGAATGTTTCTTAATTTTCGTTTACTCTTTCACTTGTTTCAGCCATGTGACTGTGGCCATGCTGGAGCACCACCTTTAGTTGAGCAAATCAACCCCAGGACTTATTCTTTGTAAGCCTAGTACTTATTCTATCGGTCGCTTTTGCCAAACCGCTAAGCTATGAGGACTCAAACACACCAGCATCAGTTGTCAAGCGATGTTGGGAGGACAAACACACAAGCATATACACACACATACATATATATACCTATATATGACGGGCTTCTTTCAGTTTCCGTCTACCAAATCCACTCACAAGGCTTTGGTCGGCCAGAGGCTATAGTAGAAGACCCAAGGTGCCACGCAGTGGGACTGAACCCGGAACCATGTGGTTCATAAGCAAGCTACTTACCACACAGCCACTCCTATGTTTAAAATTATGAAATTGTATTGCCACTTGTAAATTTTAAATTTATTTTGAAACAAATGTTTTACACGAACTATTTTATTTTGAAATTAAACATATTTCCAGAAAGTATCAAGCGGGCCACAAGATAAAAGTCTGTGGGCCTCGGGTTGGTTAGCTCTACTTTAGAGTGTGCTTCTTTTTTGGATATATGATACATTGACGATATATATATCTCATCATCATCATATGTCTGTTTTCCATGCTGGCATGGGTTGGACGGTTTGACTGAGGTCTGGAGAGCCAGCAGCTGACCTGGGTCCTATCTAATCTGGCAATGTTTCTACAGCTAGATGCCCTTTCTAACGCTAACCACTCCGGCACAGGAGCCAGCCAGGTGGGCCTGGCATTGATCACATTTGGATAGTGCTTTTTACATGCCACCGACACAGGAGCCAGTCAGAGGCTACTGGTATCGGCCAAGTTCAGATGTTGCATTTTATGTGCCACTGGCATGGGAGCCAGTCAGGCGAACCTGGCATCCATATATGCATGTATGTATGTATATATATATAAAACAATTTTCAGAAACAATAGTGATTTATTGACACAGGTTGTTCAGAAAGTTGCTCTGCAGAGAATTTTTTACATCCAAGATGTATTTCAAAACATGTATAGAAAAGTCAACTTATTTATTGAAAATGAAGGATGACACTTTCAACACCTCTTATAAAGTTTTTTAAAGTCTTGTAAAGTCTAATATATTCTTTTGTAGTCTTATACCATCTTTTAAATATTTATTTTGCAATAAAATACTTACTGCTGAGAGACTTTTGAACACCCTGTATATATATAGGATTGCCATTTTATATATATATATATATATAGTGTAATAAATAAAATATATGCATACATACAAACATATATGTACGTACCTACATCTACATGTATATATACATGCATATATAAATATATATACGTGAGTACAGGACACCACAACTAGACGTAGAACTCAACGTGAAACGAAAACGGAAAAACCATTTTTTTACAACAGAAAAACAGAGACGTAGAACTCAACGAGAAACGAAAATGGAAAAACCATTTTTTTACAACAGAAAAACAGAGTACAGGACATACTACGCAAGGAAAAATCCCCTATCATCAGCTGTCACTAGTTCGACTCTAGCGTGTTTCGAAGGCAAGACAGGACACGACTCGCCAAACTAGTCCTTCCTGCGAGAGAATTAAAATAAAATTACCTCGCAGAGGGGTAAAAACAAGCAAGAAAAAAATGTAGCACAAACAGGACGTAAAAACGATACGAATAAAACTACAAAATAAAATACAAGATAAAAATACATGTACAAGAAAATACAATACGAGAAATAAAAATAAACAAGAAAAACAAACGAAAAGGCCTTTTTCTGGCTTAGACGAAGGAGATTCTGGCAGCGCATGGGAACACAAATGTGTGTCTTTACAGTTTGAAAGCCGCGTGTAAAAGGAAGTAGTTTAGGCTAGCAGTGACAAAGATGAGGAGGAGTGAGAGAGAGAGAGATAGAGGAAGACAAGCGGCTGAGAGAGAGATGAGGAAGAGTGAGAGATAGAGAGAGAAGGGAAGGTAAAGCAAAGAGATAAGATATACACTTTTACTTGTTTCAGTCATTTGACTGTGGCCACGCTGGAACACCACCTTTAGTCGAGCAAATCAACCCCAGGACTTATTCTTTGTAAGCCTAGTATTTATTCTATCGGTCTCTTTTGCCGAACCACTAAGTTACAGGGACGTAAACACACTAGCATCGGTTGTCAAGCGAAGTTGGGGAGACAAACACAGACACACTAAGATGGTTTATGAGGTCGTTGATATGATATGATAGTCGGAAGGGGTGAGATCTGGGCTGTAGGCAGGATGTTCCAGAACCTCAAAACCCAACTGGTTAGTGGTTTCAATGGTCTGGGTGGCCATGTGTGGGCATGTATTGTCATGCAACATCAAAACTTTCTTCAATAATAGGCTTTGATGTTTGGTGCAAATTGCTGGCCTAAATTTGTTGGCCAGCAAAGCACTGCATCTTGCACTGTTAATCGTACACTCACTTTCCAGGTAGAAATCCACACCACCATCTCTTCAGTTATCCGGCCATCGGAAAAACGCTATGTGAAAAATGACCGTTATACAAAGGGAAATTACTGTGTTATTGATTGCTATTTAGAGAATTTCACTACCTACTGGTCGTGAATATTTCAATTGTAGTCTGTTTGTGGGCTGATAGTGGAGTGCTTGAAACTTCTCAGCATTGAATTGCATGTAATTTTCATCTGCCCATTTCTATATTACATGCAGGTCATTTTGTAGTCATAATATGTTGACAGGGTCCTTGACTGCCTGTGATACTTTTGTATCATCAGCGTAGCCAATGAGAGTGGTTGAATGTACAGCTGAGGGCATGTTTGAGAGAGCCACCACAAACAGTAGTGGTCCCAGTACAGTTTCTTGAGGGACTCCACTGCAGATTGATATCTCCTCAGAGAGAGTGCCAGTGGTTGCCCACTTTCTGACTTCTGATTTTTATAAAGTCATGCAGCCACTCCCCCAGTTTTCGATATATATATATTTATCAGAAACGAAAGCTCTCAATATAAGTAATGGAGTACATTTTTACATTATTAAATAATATATTACAGGTTATGCTATATAACTAATCAGGATGTTGAAATTCTGAAGAGATGGCAATATCCAAAACGAAACTGTTGGTAACATTCCTACCAGATGTATGCCTTAACTTGTAATACAATATTTCCTCCTACTAATATGGAATGGAAACTTCTTATGATAGTATGAAATTGTAGCATTATCACTAACTTCTTAGTCATGATTAGCACAAGCAAAACCGGTTGATTATGTAAATATTTTATTTCATAACATATATATTTTGTCCAACATAAAATTTCTTTACAGTTTACTTCTTATATTTTTCACTACAATTCATCATGTGGAAAAAAATTTTTATCTAACCTTTTCACTATTTTTATATATATATATATATCTATATAAATTAGATATAAAACCACTATTATGCAACTCAATGTACTCTTCAGTACATTATATAATGTATATTATACAATAATATATTATTATATATTATATGATAATATATTATATGATATATATAGTATTATTATTATTATTATTATTATTATATACATATATATATATATATATATATATATATATATATATATAAAGATCCTTGAAGGGTAAAAATATGGGATATTTTCTGTGCAGCACTCAACCCAAGCTTGAGGTTTTCTACACTCTTAAATTATTGTCTTGAATAAGCTCAAAATTCTTCTTGTGTAGAAAATCTAGGTGTCCCATCACTAAAGCCAGTGTGTAGGCCTAGCAAAGAGTAAAATATAATCCAAAGGAGAGAGAGAGAGAGAGTAAGAGTTTAGCAAATCTTCAATGACCAGTTACAATTGTTTCTGTACCATTCTGTTTTTAACACCACTGCACCCAAAATGTGAGAAGTTACATAATATTTGTAGTTTTAAACACTCAAGTGGCACTTCTTCAGGCAGGCATTAAAAGGTGGACTCTTCTCACATTGAACTTTTGCATGCAATGGTATTAAAGACAGTGATGCAGAAACAATTGCAACCAGTCATTAAAGATGTGCTAGTCTCTTTGTCTTATTTGGATTTAATATATCATCATCATCATAGTTTAATGTCCATTTTCCATGCTAGCATGGGTCAGACGGTTCAACGAGGGTCTGGGAAGCCCAGAGGCTGCACCAGGCTCCAGTCTGATCTGGCAGTGTTTCTACAGCTGGATGCCCTTCCTAACGCCAACCACTCCGTGAGTGTAGTGGGTGCTTTTTATGCCAAGATCAACTTAGTCGTTTATCTTTTCAGTGTCAATAAAGTGCCCATCTGATCCACAAGAAACTTTTAATCAGTTAATATACTTAAGAATTTTCAGTAGCAAGTCAACAAGGGAGCCTTTACTAGCTCACAAGACTGCTAGAAATAATAGTTTTACTCAGATCAATTCCTTTAAGGAAAGGGTAAACACATTGGATGATATTAGGCCAATGTCTGACAATAAAGATAGTCTATTGTACCAGAATTTAACAACAATAAACTGTCATATTTTATTTATAACTTAGTCTTTAATATTTTTCAATCACCTTACCGAGAGAGTGGGTGAGAAGATATCTAAGTCGTGTTTGAAAGGCAGTAAAAGAAAAATCATAAACTGACATTTTAGCTGTCTGCTTTTGTTATGGAGGTAATTTTTACATATCTTCCAATGAATTTTTTATTTACTTAGCAATAGCATGGCTAGAGGGAGAGCCAAATTGAATGGTCTGTCCCTGGCAATGTTTTTATGTGGCTAACACTTTTGAGTCTGTTATATGAGCATCTATAGGATTTGGGGCTCAAGAGGATCATCAAAGTGAAGGGTTGTCCCAGGCAGTATAAACTCTGTGTTACCGGTAAGAAGCTAGTTTGAGACATTCTTTAACTCTTTAGCATTCGGATTACTCTGTTAAATGTAAGGCTTATTTAGTCACATTGTTTTCAATTAATCCTGCATTATCTTCTAGCTTCAAGATTCCAATGATTTGATTGTGTATTTTTAGACTGACATTATAGGGCAGGTGTGAGAGGCTGGATCTGAGCAGTTTAATCATATATATGTATTGGGTTGTCCGGAAAGTTTGTGCTGATTTTTAAAGGAAAGAAAAAGGTCAATAAATACTTGCCATTACATTTTTAATCAACCAAATATGAACTATTTTGTTGCACAATGTGTCTCCATCTTTCCTTTAACTTGAAAATACCCTCTTACCAGAATTGAGGTGGTTTCATGGCAAAGAATTCATCAAGGTATCTTTTTACGTCATCCAAGGAATTGAGATTTTTACCATTAAGACTATTCAGCAGAGACCTGAATAAGTGGAAATCTGAAGGAGCAATATCTGGTGAATATGAAGGGTGGAGTAGCACATCCCAGCCGAGCTGCAGCAATTTTTGTCTGGTTCCCAAAGCATCAAGTGCTGAAAATGAACTTTTTTATCTTCCATTTTAAAGGGTTACAGAATTAACACAGGTTATAGGAACATAAATCTTCTTTCACAAAAAGATAGCTTAAACTGTGCTTTAAATGGAGGTGTAGTCAAATCCTATTTTATGGACTCAACCATGTTCTAAAATAAGTCCAAAGGTAAGCTACTATAAATCAGCATGAACTTTCCGGATGACCCAATAGGATATTTGGGCTGCAAATGTTAAAGGATTAAATACTCAATATTTGTTTGGTAATCATTCCATGTCAATGTCCCAGCTCTGTTATTATTCTGCTCCAGGTTTTCTTCAAGTCTTAAAGGATTCTTAAAGGAAATTTAGCAGTTTTTATTTAATATATGTTCTGGTTTTGTTGGTAGGCTTCAAAGAGAAATAGTAGGTTTGTTGATCATGTTGGGCACAAACATAGCTGTGTTGTTTAGAAGCTTGCTCTGCAACCATGTGGTTTTCAGTTCAGTCCCACTGTGTGGTACCTAGTACAATAGCTCCAGGTCAACCAATACCTTGTGAATGAATTTGGCAGATGGAAACTGTGTGTAAGCACATCATGCGTATACATGAGTGTGCGTCTGTTTGTCACCACCACTTGACAACCAGTGGTGTTTATGTCCCCATAACTTAGCAGTTCATCAAAAGAGGTCAATGGAATAAGTTCCTGACTTTAAAAGGAAAATAAGTCCTGGGGTCAATTTACTCAACTAAAACTCTTCAAGGCAATGCCCCAGCATGGCCACAATCAAATGACTGAAACAAGTAAACAAAGATAACTCTTTTTCACTATTTTACTTGCTTCAGTCATTTAACTGCGGCCATGCTGGAGCACCGCCTTTAGTCGAGCAAATCGACCCCAGGACTTATTCTTTGTAAGCCTAGTACTTATTCTATTGGTCTATTTTGCCGAACCACTAAGTTACGGGGACGTAAACACACCAGCATCGGTTGTCAAGCGATGGTGGGGGGACAAATACAGACACACAAACATATACACACACACACACACACGCTTATATACATATATACGATGGGCTTCGTTCAGTTTCCATCTACCAAATCCACGTAGATTATTTTTTAAATTATATGTCACAAGAAATGTCTACTGTCTGGAAAATGTACTTCTGGATTTATATCAGGAATTATAAAGGGATTATTTTTATTTTACATGTCTTCAAAAATGCTGAGATAACAATTTGTTGACACAGAATGACAGCAGGCTTCACCTTTGTCACTAAGTGCTTTCTTTTTTTCCGTGTGAAGTATAGAATGTAAACAATAGCACGGATACACAAAAGCACATGCATGCACAAACACACAGATGGTGCAAGAGATATTTGAGGAGAGGACATATTCGATTCGTTTATTCTTTTATTTGTTTCAGTCATTTTTTACTGTGGCCATGCTGGAGCACTGCCTTAAGTCAAGCAAATCGACCCCAGGACTTATTCATATTTCTTTCTTGCCCACAAGGGGCTAAATATAAAGAGGACAAGCAAGGACAGACAAAGGGATAAAGTCGATTACATCAACCCCAGTGCATAACTGGTACTTAATTTATCGATCCCGAAAGGATGAAAGGCAGAGTCGACCTCGGCAGAATTTGAACCCTGGACGTAATGGCAGATGAAATACCACTAAGCATTTCGCCCGGTGTGCTAATGATTCTGCCAGCTCGACCCCAGGACTTTGTAAGCCTAGTACTTATTCTGTTGGTCTATTTTGCTGAACCGTTAAGTTACAGGGACGTAAACACACCAGCATCGGTTGTCAAATGATGTTGTGGGGTCAGACATACATATGTATGTATACGACAGGCTTCTTTCAGTTTCTGTCTACCAAATCTACCCACAAGGTTATGGTCAGCCTGAAGCTATAGTAAAAGACACTTGCCCAGGGTGCCACATAGTGGGACTGAACCGGGAATGATGTGGTTGGTAAGCAAGCTGCTTACCACACAGCCACTCTCTATTTAATAAAACAACTTTGATGTAGCAAACCAAATGTCTGGGCTAGTGGCAGTCATGGTGCATCCCCCCTCCCTTGTGATTTACTTTAATGGATATTTTCATGTAGCCCTGGGTCTAACAAGTCAGAAAATTGATGTTACCAGCAAAAAAAAACTAGGATGGAAGACACCTACCAAGGACTTTTTGACCACGCCCACTTTTACAGCTAGAGGCAGAAAATTAAGGGCATGGGAAATTCAAACAGCTCCAACTTTGCAACTCTTCACCAAAATATTTCAAATGACCACTTAAAATGATTGCCTGGTCAAGATCTACAAGTTCGTGGAAATGATTAGCAAATTTATTCTGTAAAAAGGTCACCTGAGGTCAAATTCATAGAAAATTTGTAAACATTTTCTCAATAAGCTTTTCTGAGAAGAATATTCTATGAATTCACCTTCAGCTTTGATGACTGCTTCAGTGTAGGACTGGAATCATTGACATGCCTGCACTAAATGGTCCTTATTCATTTCAGACTTCACCTGGACTGTGGCAATCTTTAATGAAGCTATGATATTTATTTCTTTATTGCCCACAAGGGGCTAAACATAGAGGGGACAAACAAGGACAGACAAACGGAATAAGTTGATTATATCGACCCCAGTACGTAACTGGTACTTAATTTATCAACCCTGAAAGGATGAAAGGCAAAGTCGACCCTGGTGGAATTTGAACTCAGAACGTAACGGCAGACAAAATACAGCTATGCATTTCACCCGGCATGCTAACGTTTCTGCCAGCTCACCACCTTTAATGAAGCTTTGGTACTATGAGGATGCCAATTAGTCTCTCTTTCAATGATGTTCTAAACACAGTAGTCCATGAGATTTAAACCAGGTGAGTTTGGAGGCCATAATTTTGGTGTTAAAGATTTTCCTAGCATCCATTCTTTGATTGTGGAGGCACATGGCCGAATGGTTATAGCAGCAGACTCACGGTCAAGGGATCGCGGGTTCGAATCTCAGACCGGGTGATGTGTGTGTTTATGAGCGAAACACCTAAGCCCCACGCGGCTCCGGCAGAAGGTAATGGCGAACTTCTACTGACTCTTTCGCCAGAACTTTCTCACGCTTTCCTCCTGCCTGCGTCTTGCAGCTCACCGGCGTCCCATCCAGGTGGGTAACATATACGCCAAGGAAACTGGGAAACCGGCCCTTATGAGCCAGGCAACTTCAGTTACATAAGCTTTGTGAGAAGGTATTGAGTTTTGTTGAAATATGTATGGCCTTCTACTGCAAACTTCATCCATTCAGGGATTAACAAACAGTTGCCGGCACTGCAATGTATCCAGCAGCATTAATTCTAAGATCCTGCAGAAAGATCCGGGGTGGCATCATATGACCATTACTCATCACTCCTAAAACCATCGCAGTCGCTGGAAACTTAGTTTGCACCATTATGGAGATACCTGATGAATATGCGTATATATTTCTTTACTACCCACAAGGGGCTAAACAAAGACAGACAAATGGATTAAGTCGATTACATCGACCCCAGTGCGTAACTGGTACTTAATTTATCAACCCCGAAAGGATGAAAGGCAAAGTCGACCTCGGCGGAATTTGAACCCAGAACGTAATGGCAGACGAAACACAGCTACACATTTCGCCCGGCATGCTAACGTCTCTGCCAGCTCGCCACCAACCTGATGAATATGCATATGAATATGCATATATATTTCTTTACTACCCACAAGGGGCTAAACAAAGACAGACAAATGGATTAAGTCGATTACATCGACCCCAGTGCGTAACTGGTACTTAATTTATCAACCCCGAAAGGATGAAAGGCAAAGTCGACCTCGGCGGAATTTGAACCCAGAACGTAATGGCAGACGAAACACAGCTACACATTTCGCCCGGCATGCTAACGTCTCTGCCAGCTCGCCACCAACCTGATGAATATGCATATAACCATCTGTCATTTCACCTATTAACCTTTTGGTCTTGGTTGCAGTTTTTTTTTTCATTATAGGAAAATCAAAGCATTCTATGTTTGTGAAGGTTTTTAACCTTATCTTCTTTGTACAGATCATCAGTTTTCCAGTGTCTTTGCAGGCATGAATTAGTCTCTTCTCCATACAAATGACTTGTATCGAATGCCCTCCTGCACTACAGATCTGACAGTCTACTCCGTCACCTAAAGTTCTTTGGTGATGGCTCTCATTGACTTTACAGGACTATTTATCATCAATAGTCCCGTCCACGTTTTCCTTGGTCTACCTCGCTTTCTCAGTCCATTTACCTCAAACTCAAGCACCCTCCTCAGAACATGTTTAGAACATACTAAAAGAGTAAAAATGTGTCTACAATTGCGTCTAGTTTTGAGGTGGTCTTGTCACACCCACCCACGCACACACACATGCACACAAGTCAAAAAGTTTACCAAAATCATGTGATACATAACCTAGAGATTTAAAGATATAGGGACAGTAGATCACTTCCACATTCAACTCCTGTCTCTGATATGTGTGGACAATCTTTGTAACTCCAAAGGCTGTGAGCTGGCAGAATCGTTAGCACGCCGGGCGAAATGCCTAGCGGTATTTCGTCTGCCGTTACGTTCTGAGTTCAAATTCCACCGAAGTCGACTTTGCCTTTCATCCTTTCAGGGTTGATAAATTAAGTATCAGTTACGCACTGGGGTCAATGTAATCGACTTAATCCGTTTGTTTGTCCCCTCTATGTTTAGCTCCTTCTGGGTAATAAAGAAACAGATAGATTAGTATACAGAGTCCACATGTCATACAAAACAAATGACTTGTATCGAATGTCCTCCTGCACTACAGATCTGACAGTCCACTCCGTCACCTAAAGTTCTTTGGTGATGGCTCTCATTGACTTTTCAGGACTTTTTATCATCAATAATGTTTTGAACTCATCAGATGAATTGCAGTGTCCTTATAGTGTCCAGATGTTTAGATTGTTTTATTTTTTTCTCGTTGATACAGTAGAAACATTCCCACGGAGCCTTCCAATTTCATTCAAACTCTGTCTACAAAAGATCTTATAACATTTAGAAAGTTGGTAATTTCTAAATCTCTATGTTCTGCACATATAGCAACAATAACTGCATGCAATCCTTTTCATTATATGTATTAGCATTGTATCTCTCATGGTGAATCTGAAAGAAATACAATGCTTTTAAACAGTTTGAAGAGAGTAATATACCAGTATATTTGTTTTGCAAGATTTTTGATGTGAAATCATGTGTTGAAACAGATATTGTTGTATTTAGGAATGGTCATTTTGCCAGTTTAGCCAATAAAAACACGAACTATATATTTGGTGTTACTTTGCTTCAGCGTTAATAAACTGAAGCTGTCGAGTCATCACGGTTTTCCGTAGGCAACTAAATATAACAATATCTGTTTCAACACACGATTTCACATCAAAAATCTTGCAAAACAAATATATAAACGTAACAACGTGAGCCATAGCCAGGCTAGCAAGAAGCTGAAGGACGCTGTATTTAGTTGCCTACGGAAAACTGTGACGACTCAACAGCTTCAGTTTATTAACGCTGAAGAAAAGTAACACCAAATATATAGTGTGTGTGTTTTTATTGGCTAAACTGGCAAAATGACCATTCCTAAATACAACAATATACCAGTAAGTATCCTCAAATACACCTCACATCTTGGTGCATCACTTTGAGGAGTTTTTAGCTGAATGAATCAAACTCAATACTTTTTTTTTTAAGCCTTGTTCTCTTGTACTTATTCTATCAGTCTCTTTTGCTGTCTTCTTCTTGTCTTGAGACAGCGTTCACCCAGGGTGGGTTGAGCTAGCTTCATTCATCCTCAATGCTGCATCTCTCACAAACGCTGACCAGACCTGGCGATTTGAGGCTAACAACTGCATGTCTCTAACCACTCCTTATTCCAGCAGCGAACGCCATTGATATGGGGGCCTAGGTTGGGTTCCAGATCAGTCTTGACTGTCATCAGCAAGGTTTTTCATTGTCCACCACATCGCTTTCACCAACCCTGAAGGGGAGCTGAGGCAATTGCATTGTAGATGAATTCTCCTGGTTGACAACAGAGGGCATGACCCAGCCAACGCAGACGTCTTTTGCTATAAACACGCTAACACCAGTTGTCAAGTGGTGGTTGGGGACAAACATGCACACACAGCTTTTCCATGCTGGTATGTGTTCAACAAGATGTTTCAGAATTGTATTTAACTGCTGTTAATCCTCTTCACTGCTTTTGACAATACACAACAATGCAGCATACCTAGTCTAAAACTTCAATGCACATAATCAAACACATACATAAATGTATGTGTGTCTAATATATGCATGTGATACCCATGCCGATGGCACGTAAAAAGCGCCGCCTTGACTGGCATCCATGCTGGTGGCACGTAAAAAGCACCAACCGATCGTGGCCATTGCCAACCTCCCCTTGCCCCTGTGCCGGTGGCATGTAAAAAGCACCCACTACACTCACGGAGTGGTTGGCATTAGGAAGGGCATCCAGCTGTAGAAACACTGCCAGATCAGACTGGAGCTTGGTGCAGCCTCCTGGCTTCCCAGACCCCGGTCGAGCCGTCCAACCCATGCTAGCATGGAAAACAGACGTTAAACGATGATGATGATGACAACAATACAGCATACCTAGTCTAAAACTTCAATGCACATGGCCAAACACATACATAAATATATGGGTGTGTAATATATGCATAGATATGTATATTACTGTCATGGCTATCCCTCAAGATTGAGGGTGGTGGTCTTTGTTTTTTGGAGTTTTTATTTTTTCCAAGGAGAAGCTGCTGACCTCCCCTGTTCAAATGTTATAATGGACACAGGTTTGTGTGTCACACAGCTAGCTAGAGGCGATGGCCTCTTGGAGCTAATCAATGGCAGCATTCGTCCTATTTATCTGGACTGCCATGTTAGCTTGGCGATAACTATTAATATTTTTTGCTTTCTTTTTTATATAGCTACTGATGAGTTCAGTTCTTTGTTTGGAGGTTTCTTCCTCAAGTGGGACAGTTGGTTCTCAACAGAAGCTCCCTTCTTCCTCTATCTTTTCTGTGCTTCCTCTTTTTCTTCTTCCTTGGTAGGCCTATTGGTCTGAAAAGTCGTTAGTCCCTCTTTAATGATGGATCTTCAGTGTTCTTGTTCCTAAGCATTTCTCTCCAAGTTCTCAATGCTAGCATGGGTTGGACGATTTGACTGAGTGTAGTGGGTGCTTTTACGTGCCACCGGCACAAGGGCCAGTTTGGTGATACTGGCAACAGCCATGCCCAAATGGTGCTTTTTATGTGCCACCTGCACAGGAGCCAGTCCAGAGGCACTGGCAATGACCTTGCTCAAATGTTTCACATCTCACCAGCACAAGTGCTAGTAAGGTGACGCAGTCGTTTTGGAATTTTTTTCTTTTGCTCTTTACCTCATTGATATTCTTATTTATGTTGGGAGGAGAGAAGCTGCTTTGGTAAATGGTTATTTTTTTCACCCAGACAGCTTGACCAGTCCATCTCAGCTCTTTCTGGATGATGATAGTTTCAATGGAGGTTACAATGTCTTCTTCCAACACACTGATGTTTGTTCTTTCTTTCCAGTTGATATTCAGAATACTTCAAAGGCAGCATTGGTGGTACCTTTCAGTAACTTTTATGTGCCTCCTGTACCTAGTCCAGGTCTCAAATGCATATGTAGTAATCCTTCCACTATTGTGGGTGTTATGTTCCAAAACCCACCGAGATAGGTGAAAATTCACAAAGTAAAGACAGTACTACACTCTTTTACTTGTTTCAGTCGTTTGACTGTGGCCATGCTGGAGCACCACCTTTAGTCAAGCAAATCAACCCCAGGACTTATTCTTTGTAAGCCTAGTACTTATTATATTTGTCTCTTTTGCCAAACCACTAAGTTACAGGGACATAAACACACACCAGCATCGGTTGTCAAGCGATGTTGGGGGGGGGACGAAGACATACACACAAACATATACTCACAAGTACATATATATATATATATATATATATATTATATAATTAGGGCTTAGTAAAATAAATTACTTTGCCACATACTGAACTTAGTAGAAATAGCAGCCAAAAAAAATTTTTTTAGCCGTTTCTACTACTTAAAGAAAATTTCTCTCAGATAATGTTTACTCCAGACAGCCTTAAATTCGGCCTTAAATGGTCCTTTTACATACTGAACACTTGGTGAAATTGATTAATTAATTTTACCCTCAATTGTTGATATATATATATATATATACAATGGGCTTCTTTCAGTTTCCATCTACCAAATCCACTCACAAGGCTTTGGTCGGCCCGAGGCTGTAGTAGAAGACACTTGCCCAAGGTGCCACGCAGTGGGACTGAACCCAAAACCATGTGGTTGGTAAACAAGCTACTTACCACACAGCAATTTTTTTTTTATTTTTATAATTTGTATATATTTATTTTATTATAAATACAAAGCAACACCATGAAGGAATCGATGTAAGCTTAAATAATAAACCGCAATAGGTGATCCACAATATGGTGAGAAATTACTGTACAGCAGTGTGGGATGACCACTACCTTGTATACCATCATTTTTGTAACAGTTTGAATGTCTTAATCCTGGGACATTCTTGTTCAGAGATGGCCAAAGGCAGCAACAGCGCTTTCGAGATGATGCTGGATACTGCATTGGAAGAGACAACTTCCCAAATATGGAAAATGATTCATGCTGTCTAAGACTGTACAACTTTCAGTGGCTGGGTGTGCGCTGTTTATCTTGACTGGTGATGGTTGGAAGATGACTTGTGTCTTTCGCAATTGATGGCTGAGTCCCAGTTTTCCATAGTCTTGATGGAAGGCATTGAGGGTCTGTTGCAGATTTTCTTCAAATAATGCTGCAATGCTGTTGTTGTCAGCATATTGAAGCCCAATGATGGAACCTGTTGAGATTCTGTCGTTAGTTCAATAAATACTTTCAATTCCTGGTTGAAGATCACCCTTGATGATTATATATATATGTAAACATATAGGTATGTAATTTGCTGGGACATTGCCTCGCAAGATTTAGTTGAACAGATCAAGCCCAGACTGCAGTGTGTGTGTACCCAGGTTCTCACCAGTCACTGCAATCCCCACCCCACTCGCACCTTCTTGGCAATATCTGGCCACATGTATTGTGACCTCCTTACCTTGAGGGCATGCCCTGGCAACTGACACCATTTATTTCTCTCTTCCTTTCTCTACCATCCCCCTCTCCCTCTCTCTCTGGGCAGGTAATCATGTACCTCCTCTATAGCAGGACACCTGTTTCTGCCTCTCTATCACACTCTGACCTTTCCTCATCTGACACAAGATCACCTCCTCCAATGTTCCCTCCCCTCTCAAAACTCTTAGTCTTGCAAGTCACTTGATGACTCTGCTGGTGCTGGTGCTACATTAAAAAAGCATCTAGTCCACACTGAAGTGGTTGTCATTTGGAAAGGCATCCAACTGTAAAAATCATGCCAAAGCCTGTGTTGGTGTCACAGTCGGGTTGGACGGTTTGACTGAGGACTGTCAAGTTAGGAGGCTGCACCAGGCTCCAATCTGATCTGATATATATATATATGTGTATGTGTGTGTATATGTTTGTGTGCCTATGTTTGTACCCCAACATCGCTTGACAACTGATGCTGGTGTGTTTACATCCCTATAACTTAATGGTTCGGCAAAAGGGTCCGATAGAATAAGTACTAGGCTTACAAAGAATAAGTCCTGGGGTGGATTTGCTCAACTAAAGGTGGTGCTCCAGCATGGCCACAGTCAAATGACTAAAACAAGTAAAAGAATAAAAGTATATAAAGGCAGCAAGCTGGTAGAAACATTAGCATGCCAGATGAAATGCTTAGGAGTATTTCGTCTGTCTTTACATTCTGAGTTCAAATGCCACCGAGGTCGACTTTGCCTTTCATCATTATGGGGTCAATAAATTAAGTACAAGTTGATCTAATCAACTGCCTCCACCCCACCAAAAATAATTTTGGACCTTATGCTTAGAGTAGAAAAGAATATATATATATAATCATCATTGTTTAACGACCACTTTCCATGCTAGCATGGGTTGGACGGTTTGATTGAGGACTGGCGAGCCAGAAGGCTGCACCAGGCTCCAATCTGATCTTGTAGAGTTTCTATAGCTGGATGCCCTTCCTAACGCCAACCACTCCGACAGTGTAGCGGGTGCTTTTTACGTGCCACTGACACAAGGGCCAGTCAGGCGGCAATGGCCATGCTCAAATGGTGTTTTTTACATGCCACCTGCAAGGGGGCAGTCCAATGGCACTGGCAACAACCTCGCTCAAATGTTTTTTGATGTGCCACCGGCACAGAAGCCAGTCAACTGCTCTGGCAACGACGGATGGTACTCTTAGAACTCCACTGGCACGAGTACCAGTCATCGAATTTAATTCGATTTCAATTTCACTTGCCTCAACAGGTTTTCATATATATAATATATATATGTATGTAATAAAACAGACATATTATCTAGTATTGATACAATTGTTTCATTAAAAGTTTTGATTTTGATGTAAGCATAATACATTACATATTTCTTTACTACCCACAAGGGGCTAAACACGGAGAGGACAAACAAGGACAGACAAATGGATTAAGTTGATTACATCGACCCCAGTGTGTAACTGGTACTTATTTAATTGACCCCGAAAGGATGAAAGACAAAGTCGACCTCGGCAGAATTTGAACTCAGAATGTAGTGGCAGACGGAATACCGCTTGGCATTTCACCCGGCGTGCTAACTTTTCTGCCAGCTTGCTGCCTTAGCATAATACAATACATTTAGTTAGATTGTGTAATATATTATTTGACTCTCAAGTCATCAAGCAAGACAGAAGAGCCATAACTTGTTAATTAATCAACAGATTATCAATACATGTGTATGTGACAAGGCTGGCTAGACATTTGAATTATAGACACAATCTATCCAATGGTCTTGCTTACATTTTTTGTCTACCCAATTTCATATGCATAACTCTGAATGATCTGATCCCCTGAGACCGTAAAAGATACCTACCCAAGATTGAATCCAGGGCCTCAAGACTGTGAATTGAATTACTTAACCATTCAACCATGCTTTCATTTGCTTGACTGGAACATGATAGCAGTAACTATCTGATTGGAAAAAGTCTGTTGATATTCCAAGATTGAATATCATCATCATTTGATGTTCACTTTCCATGCTGGCATGGGTTAGACAGTTTGACTAGAACTGGCAAGGCGGAGAGCTGCACCAAGTTCCAGTCTGGTTTTGGCATGGTTTCTATAGCTGGATGCCCTTCCTAACGCCAACCCCTCCATGAATATAATGGGTGCTTTTTATGTGCCACCGGCACAGGTGCTATTTACATGACAGTGGCAACGGCCACGACTATGAACATGAGAGACAAACAGTTTCTGACCCAAAGGACTGTGGCACTTTTATCTCATTTACTTGTTTCAGTCATTTGACTGCGGCCATGCTGGAGCACTGCCTTTAGTCGAGGAAATCGACCCCAGGACTTATTCTTTGTAAGCCTAGTACTTGTTCTATCGGTCACTTTTGCCAAACCGCTAAGTTACAGGGATGCAAGCACATCAGCATTGGTTGTCAAGTGATGTTGGGGGACAAACACAGACACACACACACACATATATATACTCTTTACTTGTTTCAGTCATTTGACTGCGGCCATGCTGGAACACCGCCTTTAGTCAAGCAAATCGACCCCAGGACTTATTCTTTGTAAGCCGAGTACTTATTCTATCGGTCTCTTTTGCCGAACCGCTAAGTGACGGGGACGTAAACACACCAGCATTGGTTGTCAAGCAATGCTAGGGGGACAAACACAGACACACAAACATATACACACACATACATATATATATATATACATATATACGACAGGCTTCTTTCAGTTTCTGTCTACCAAATCCACTCACAAGGCATTGGTCGGCCCAGGGCTATAGCAGAAGACACTTGCCCAAGATGCCACGCAGTGGGACTGAACCTGGAACCATGTGGTTGGTAAGCAAGCTACTTACCACACAGCCACTCCTGCGCCTGTGGTATATATATATATATTATATATATATATATATTTCGAGGCACTGGGCCACTTGGTGTTGAATAGATATGCTATTAAATTAGTATCTAATTCTCTCACCCTTATTAATTAATTATATATATATATATATATATATATATATATATATATATATATATATATATATATATATATACGACGAGCTTTTTTCAGTTTCCGTCTACCAAATCCACTCACAAGGATTTGCTTGGCTCAAGGCTATAGTAGAAGACACTTGCTCGAGGTGCCACGCAGTGGGACTGAACACGGAACCATGTGGTTGGTAAGCAAGCT
Organism: Octopus sinensis; assembly: GCF_006345805.1. Lineage (NCBI taxonomy): Eukaryota > Metazoa > Mollusca > Cephalopoda > Octopoda > Octopodidae > Octopus > Octopus sinensis. The sequence continues at coordinate 195,312,873 of NC_042997.1, read as the reverse complement.
ACTTACCACACAGTCACTCCTGCACCCTAAAGGTAATGGTGGACTGCCGTGACCAGGATTTAAGTAAAGTTATCTTTATTTATTGTTTGCTTTTTATTTGTTTCAGTCATTGGACTGTGGCTGTGCTTGCTAGTGGACCCTTTTTTCCAAACTGCTCAGTTATGGGTATGTAAACAAACCAGCATTGGTTGTCAAGTGGTAGGAGGGGATACAAACTCAAAGATACACACACACATACATTTATATCAAGAAGACCTGTCACCACAGTAGAAAAGTGTTTACTGTCTTTGCATTCTGAGTTCAAATTCTGTTGGGGCCAACTTTGCTCTTCATCCTTCCAGGGTCGATAAAATAAGTACTAGTCGTGCACAGGAATCACACTGACTTTGTGTCAAAATTTGAAATCAATATATTAAAGGTAAATTAAGATAGCAAGGTGACAGAATCGTTAGAACACACGGCAAAATGCTTAGCAGCATTTCGTCCATCTTTACATACTGAGGTTGAGGGATCTTCTCACTTTGAATGGCAGTTTTTTAAAATAATTTCCACGTAACTAAACACTTTTAAACTTCGTATACTGGTAGAATGTGTTTATAAAACATCTTTTTCTCTTGGCTTTATTGAGAAAATTCTATTGTTTGTAAGATATTTGTTGTTTTTTTTCTGCAATTTCAACCAATCAATGACATCTATTGAGATGAAAACATTCTGTGCGGTATGAATATGTCTCTCGTTTAAGAAACATTGGGTTTATTACATTTCTGAAGAAAAAAAAGATACCCTTCCCCCCACCCCTAACTCTAAAACAGATTGAAATGCAATAGATCGATACTAGGGTCATAATTATGGGTGACAATTTCATATGACACCGCTAGAAAAAATTGCCGTTCAAACCGAAAAGATCCAGGTTGACTCATCCTTTCAGGATCGATAAAATAAGAAAGTACCAGTTGAGCACTGGGATAGATGTAATCGACTTCTCCCTCCTCCAAAATTGCTGGCCTTGGGCCAAAATTTCAAATCAATATGTTAAAGGTCGATACACTGTAGTATTTGCGTATATATGTGTATTATTATTCCATGTCGTTAGAGATCACCGAGGGTGTCAAGATAAACCGCCATTTTATGTGGCTAAAGCGAAAGATATCCATTGTATAATAAGATTCTAGGCACAAATGTTAAATTACGGGATAGTCACGGTTGGGAACGCCTTTGATTATAGGCCTGCTTAATCAGTATTTCTTTCTTTCTTTTTGTTGTTGTTGGCTAAACAATGTATGCTCCCTTTTACAACTGCGTGAGTCTTCCCACCCTGAACCACTCCTAACTATCTTCGTATCATCATTCCTTGCCGTCTCACTCACAACCCCCGCAATAAACATTTCCCCCTAAATATTCGTCCCCTAAGCAGTACCACCGGAATACCTTACCTCCACCACGTTTACCAAACAGACTTGACCTACAAAATTTCCAAACTAAAACACCTACTACATCGATCACGCCAGGCTAGGACGGTCTTACAAATTACCATGGGTGCTTGCTCTGGCTTCCTCTTACTCATTAATATAAACCTATATATATATATACTGAAGACGATTTAGCTACCTTAATCCCCACCCTCTTTTCTCTCTCTCTCTCTCCTTTGCAGATTTAAGGTTTGTATTCAAAGTTAAAACTCCTTTTACAAAAACAATAACAAGCAGCATAGCTAGCTGTAAATGGAAGAAGGAGTGAAGGAAGATATGAAAATGTACTTGTTTAACCGTTGCTAATTGATTTCTGCTGTGCTAAGGCTCTTGTTTACCCAGACTGCTCACAACTCCGACATGCTTGTCACTTCCGGATATTTCCACAAGATATCCAAAATGGTTGAAAAACCATTCACAATATTTTGTTTTTAACTTTCTTAACAATGAAAACTTATTGAGCCATAATATCTTTTCTTTTTCTCTCTCTCTTTTCGAGGAAATATACATACCTATCTATCTATATATATATATATATATATATATATAATATATATATATATATAAAATTAATTAAGGGTAGAAATTGATATTAGTCAATTAAAACCAGTGGTCCAGCATATTAAAAAGAATCCGAAGATTAAAATATTTTTACATACAAATTAAGGACTGAACACTTTTCGTGTTCAGTCCTTAATATGTATATATGTGTGTATGTATATATATATATATATATATATATATATATATATATATATATGTGTGTTGTGTGTGTGTGTGTATGTATATATATATATATATGTGTGTGGTGTGTGTGTGTATGTATATATATATATGTGTGTGTGGTGTGTATGTATATATATATATATGTGTGTGTGTGTGTGTATGTATATATATATATGTGTGTGTGTGTGTGTGTGTATATATATATATATGTGTGTGTATGTATATATATATGTGTGTGTGTATGTATATATATATGTGTGTGTGTATGTATATATATATATATATATATATATATATATATGTTCATACATTGTAATATCTCTGTGTTAGGTTTGACTAAATAATAAAAAAAAATAACAATCCTTTCTGCTATAGGTACAAGGCCTGGAATTTAGGGGAAGGGTCAAATCGATTACATCGACCCCAGTGCGTAACTGGTACTTAATTTATCGACCCTGAAAGAATGAAAGGCAAAGTCGACCTCAGCGGAATTTGAACTCAGAACCGTAAAGCCGGAAGAAATGCTATTAAGCATTTTGTTCGACGCGCTAATGATTTTACCAGCTTATATATAATAATAATAATAACAACAATAATAATTAGAAATAGCGGGACCTATGGAGATTTGGTTGTCTTCCTTTTTAAAGCAGCCGTAATAATAAATCTTATCGGAACTACAAGATTGAAGTGACCTCATTTTTTTTTATACCCCAATTTGGTGTGTTTATATTTTGGTGGAGTGGGGGAGGGTGACTTACTTTTTCGTGCGGAAGAAGATAATTTTGCTGATCGACTGTCTTGAAGAAAAGACATGCAATAGAAGAGAGGAAGGATTTTTGTGTTTAAAGATAGTAAAAATGAAAAGGAGGTAGGTAGAGTTGGAATAACAGCGGAAAAGAGAGTGCGCGTATGTGTATGTGAATGTGTGTGTTTGCTAACGGGAGAGAAAGAGAGAGAGATGGGAAGAGGATAGAATATAATCGGGGTGTGCGGGGAAGATTTACAAAAGATGCGATGGTGGGGGAAGAGAGAAACAAGAAAAGGATGAGAGAATAGGCGTCGGGAGGAGCAGAGTTAGAGAGGAAATAGTGAGGGGGAGGGAGAACGAGTAGAAGGCGTGTTTTACAGTTAGAAAGGAAGAGAGGAAATAGTGAGGAGGAGGGAAAACGAGTAGAAGATGTGTTTTACAGTTAGAAAGGAAGAGAGAAAATAGTGAGGGGGAGGGAGAACGAGTAGAAGACGCGTTTTAGAGTTAGAAAGGAAGAGTGGAAATAGTGAGGGGGAGAGAGAACGAGTAGAAGACGTGTTTTGGAGTTAGAAAGGAAGAGAGGAAATAGTGAGGGGGAGGGAGAACGAGTAGAAGACGCGTTTTGGAGTTAGAAAGGAAGAGAGGAAATAGCGAGGGGGAGGGAGAACGAGTAGAAGACGCGTTTTGGAGTTAGAAGGAAGAGTGGAAATAGTGAGGGGGAGGGAGAACGAGTAGAAGACACGTTTTGGAGTTAGAAAGGAAGAGTGGAAATAGCGAGGGGGAGGGAAAACGAGTAGAAGATGTGTTTTACAGTTAGAAAGGAAGGGAGGAAATAGCGAGGGGGAGGGAGAACGAGTAGAAGACGTGTTTTGGAGTTAGAAAGGAAGAGTGGAAATAGCGAGGGGGAGGGAGAACGAGTAGAAGACGTGTGTTAGAGTTAGAAAGGAAGAGAGAAAATAGTGAGGGGGAGGGAGAACGAGTAGAAGACGCGTTTTAGAGTTAGAAAGGAAGAGTGGAAATAGTGAGGGGGAGGGAGAACGAGTAGAAGACGTGTTTTGGAGTTAGAAAGGAAGAGAGGAAATAGTGAGGGGGAGGGAGAACGAGTAGAAGACGCGTTTTGGAGTTAGAAAGGAAGAGAGGAAATAGCGAGGGGGAGGGAGAACGAGTAGAAGACGCGTTTTGGAGTTAGAAAGGAAGAGTGGAAATAGTGAGGGGGAGGGAGAACGAGTAGAAGACACGTTTTGGAGTTAGAAAGGAAGAGTGGAAATAGCGAGGGGGAGGGAGAACGAGTAGAAGACGTGTTTTGGAGTTAGAAAGGAAGAGAGAAAATAGCGAGGGGGAGGGAGAACGAGTAGAAGACGTGTTTTGGAGTTAGAAAGGAAGAGAGAAAATAGTGAGGGGGAGGGAGAACGAGTAGAAGATGTGTGTTAGAGTTAGAAAGGAAGAGTGGAAATAGCGAGGGGGAGAGAGAACGAGTAGAAGACGTGTGTTTAAGAACAGGAGAAAGAGAAAGAGTAGAAGTGTTGAAAGGAAGGGGAGGAGGTAATGCACAACTCAGCAGCAGCAGCAGCCCTAACAACAACAATAAGAGTTTTTATCAACGCCATCTTGGTATTTTCTATTGGAATCTGCATTTGAAGCAGACAGAGAGTCTCCGGTTTCTTTTGGATTTCGTACAGGGTATCCAGGAATTTATTGCTTTTTTTTTTTTTAAAACATATATCTTAAATTCCGCTCTCTTCAACCTTTCTCCCGCCCGTTGAGGAGAACGTCTGCTTGAGTGTCTTTTTCGGTGAGTTTTGTCCTCCTCATCTCTTCCTCTCCTCTCCTCTCTCTCTGGTCAATCGTTTCACCGTTTTCAGTCCACATCTCTTCCCCCCCTCTTTTACTATAATGGCCAGTTCACCGAGATGTCTTATTTTTTTCCACCACCCCCTTCTATTCCCTATTATTATAATTACATTGTCGATCTTATTCCTCAAATACACCTTACTACAAATTGAGATTATAAATATCTATACATATACATGTATACATACATACAGACAGGGTGTATATTCTACTCCAGGGTCCTAATTACATATAATATTTATGTATATATACTGGGAAACTATCTCTATTTCTGTATTTATAATTACAATGTCGATCTTATTCCTCAATACACCTTACACTAATTGAGTTTATAAATATATATAATATATATATATATATATATATATATATATATATATACATGTGTACATACAGACAGGGTGTATATTCTATTCCAGGGTCCTAATTATATATGATATCTATATATATATATATATATATATATATATATATATATATCTATTTCTGTATTTATAATTACATTGTCGATCTTATTCATGAATACACGTTCCACTAATTGAGTTTATAAATATATATATATCTATACATATACATGTATACATACAGACAGGGTGTATATTCTACTCCAGGGTCCTAATTACATATAATATTTATGCATATATGCTGAGAAAACAAATAAACTATCTCTATTTCTGTATTTATAATTACATTGTCGATTTTATCCCTCAATACACCTTACACTAATTGAGTTTATAAATATATATTTATATATATATACATGTGTACATACAGACAGGGTGTATATTCTACTCCAGGGTCCTAATTATATATAATATTTATAATTACATTGTCGATCTTATCCCTCAATACACCTTCCACTAATTGAGTTTATATATATATATATATATATATATATATATATATATATATACACACATACATAAATGTATACATACAGACAGGGTGTATATTTTACTCCCAGGGTCCTAATTATACATAATATTTAAGCATATATATATACTAAGAAAACTAATATAAAACTATCTCTATTTCTGTACTACAAATATTGATAACACAGTTTATTTTGGTCGTAAATATGTGAATTGTCAGCAATTGTAAATAACTTTAAACTATAAATGTATATTAATGTATGTATGTGTGTGTCTTATCAACAATCTCGTGTTGTTGATCTCTGTTGCGATTTATGTTAAGATTACCTGTATAATATATTTAGAATATGATACAGTCGTGTAAGTGTATGTATATTGTATTGTATATAATCAGAACAATCCGACGAATATGATTTAAAGCGTGTGTTTTATTTATATTTTCAAATTTGGGTCTCACATATTTTCATGTGTATATATTATATATATATATATATATATATACACCATATTATTATAAATTGTGTTTTTTATGAAGCCAGATAATTGCACACTGTAAATCTATGTGTGTTTAAATCTTCTGAATGATGAACATAACTGATTTGGACCGTGAAAATGTTATCCTACTTTTTTATTTTCCTGACTACAACTTGTCTGTCTTACATTTTACGCATAGTCACACGTGTGTGTGTGTATAAATATATATATATATATATGAAAGAAAAATGGTGTTCAGAATGCTGGATGGTTGTAAAAATATTTATTTACATATCACATATTATTTCTTTATATTAACGCTTTCAACTACACCTGTAGTTTCATATGAAATATATATATATATATATATATATATATATATATATATATATATATATATATATGCATATAGGCGTACACGAGAGGTAAAAGAGACAAATGTTATTTTTATGGATATAAATTATTGCACAGTTCACATCACATGCATGTATGTTTAATTTACTGTGCAGCAATGAATAACCATTTAGACCATAAAACTGCCACCCTAACTACATTGGTTCTTATTTGTATTATATTTATTTTATATTTATCGTTTGTATGTAATGCAGAAAGACTAATTTCAGGTACTACACGCAGATTACCTTATGACATATTTAGGTAAACATTCAACTATTTTGGTGGTGTTCTATTTTCATGCCATACATTGAGATACAAAGAGTAAATAACTCAAATGAGAACTCGTACTAAATACTGTTAGACACAAAAAGAAGAAAAAATCTCATAAAAAATTTCTCTTCGGTTGAAGGGAGACATAATTTCAAGCAATTAAGGATTAATCACTCGAAGTTTAATTTACATGTTTGACAGGAGTGGGGATCTAATCTGTGTTTACAGGTAAAGGAGATAACTGTAAACATGTTTCTTGTCTGATTGTATTTCATGCCTGTTTAGGTCAGTTAACATGAGTTTTTTTTTACAAGAAGACTTAGCGAAAGTTTTCAACCAGTAATAAATAAATTTGCTTTTATATTTTTTACACTGACAGAATACTGTTGACAAGTGACGTCGAAATTTCGGCATGCTTATCCCTTTATCGAACTCTCCGATGTAAGTTAAAGCAGGCCAAGACTTCGAGGTCACTGTCGACATTCTTGTTAAAAAATAATAAATAAATATATATGTACTCTACAAAAGGTACTGAGTTATCAATCGTTCAGTTTAAACTCGATGTTAAATTAAACGAAGAGGGAAGGAGAGACATCGGGCAATTAACTCATGAAACCCCAGAGGTATGAACTTGGGTGAGTTCTGGGTTTAATATGCTTAATAAATTGACATGCAAGCATTCATAATTAAAATCTCCCATGAAAAAGTAGGAGACAGAATAACAGTTAATTGTTGGCGATTCTCAAAGTAAAGGGAGATAATTTCGAGACATTAGGAATTCATCTTTTCACTTGATGTTTAGGGAGAATGGCTGGGTTTTCCTTGCAAGCACCTTGCACTTGAGTGATCTATTAAACGTTGATGTCGTTTGGTGTCTATACTATGTGTGTGTGAGTGGTATGGGTTGACAACAGGAAGGGCACCTGGGCATCTGGCTGTTGAAAATCAGCCTCCACAAAAAAGAACATCCGGCAATATGCATGGTTTGGTAGATGTTAGACTCAAATTATAAATACACACACACACATGTATCGAAGCATGTTAGTAGGGGTCAATTGTCTACAAACGATGATTAACTAAAATATTAATTTTCAATTTCTTGAAATTCTTTAATCAGGGTTGCTAACTGTTTTGAGAACAGTTGATTGGTAACTATATATATATATATATATATATATTTAAATTAATGTGAGAAATTAGATATTAATTTAATTAACATCGATTTCACACCAGTGGTCTAGCATATAAAAAAACTGAAGGTTCAGTAAAATTGTAATATACACATATTAGAGGTAAACCACTATGTGGACACCCTTATGCTAGAAATAGATCCGCTGTGGTCTTCACTAAGAAATGTTCTGTTTTGCTAATTTTTTCTTGAGAACATTTCTTAGTTGTAAGACCATAGCGGATCTATTTCTAGCATAAGGGTGTCCACATAGTGATTTTCCTCTTATATATATATTGTCCCAGCATGACCACAGCGTTAAAGACACATGTATTTATAGTTCGAATGGGGTTTTTTTAAAGAGGTTTTGTTGTATCTGTTTTTAGCCTTTGGTTACCAGGTAGCCGTTACCTACATAATTCTATATTTGTGCATGTTTCGCTTCTTTATTAAATCCTCATTGTTATCTTTAAAATATTTCTTCCTCTTTTCCCTTCGCCCTCATAAAATTATGTAATCTTTTGTGTGTATATATGTATATATATGATGCATTGGTACACGTTGGATGTTGACAAAAGAACTAAAACTGCACTTGATTACCATTAAGTTTGTACATTAGAAGCTGAAGACACGTGAATCATTGCTAATTTTCACGTTAATGAGAAAATGGGAAAGAGGGAATATCATCAAAAGCATTTTTTTTCCTTTGTAAATATTATCGTTCATTCATGGAGAAAGGACTTCTATCGCTTAAATCGATCGTAAAAGGGCTCAATTTGGACCTAGAAAAACAGCAGTTCAGTCGTGTGTCACCTAAACATTATGGTAACATTCCGATATTTCAAATTGCCACCAAGTGATCGTGTGTATATATATATATATATATATATATATATATAATATATATATATATATATAACCCACTACTTAATATACAAGAACTGTGTGTGTGTATATATATATATATATATATATATAGTTCTTTTGATAAGGTAAGGAGTTTGTGGCGTTCATGCCCATTTGAAGGGCAGTTTTTTGTATTGGCACTACTGACGTATCCGATACCTCGAAGGGAACCTGTACGTGGTCAATCGATCTACTGGAAATAGTACCCAAAGTCTCCTCAGATCTTACCCTATCATCAAAAGAGGAGGAAGGTATGCAGGGTAGGTAGTCCTAGGCAATGTTTCATTCAGTAAGAAACGGAAAAAAAAGAGAGAGAATGGGATGGTCAATGCTGGAACGCTTTTAATCATTCTAGATCTGCTGAATTAAGGGTTAAATAATGCTCCTATCCTGTAGTGGTCAAGCTTTCATAATAATAATAATTAGTTAGCAAAACGTTTTTGATAAATGAAGAAAAGTTAAGGGTTTAAAATACCTTTACAACTCAATAAGAAAATTGGTCGATCTTAAGGTATAATTATTTGACCCTAGGTCAATTCATGGCTATCTGTTTTTGGTGCTTTTTGTTTTTTACATTGAATACATAGAACTACAATATCAGATATGCTCCATTTTATTCTTTTTTTAAGAAAAGAGTAGTTATGGGAGAATTGGCTGCTGTTTCTAGCAGGTCGAGCGACCACGGTGTGGGTTCACTCTTTCCCCGTTTTTATTGAAATTAAGTGAAATGAAATAGCTACGACTAGGAATTGAAACCCAGATTGCGATAGACATAGTTTATCTACGACTGGCTAGTTGTCGTTTTAACCAGGTCACTCCACTCTTGATATATAGCAAATGCGTTTCCAGCAACCATGAACAGGGTATGATATAAGGAAGAAGATTTTACTGTGTGTATGTATTATTATTATATATATAATAATCTCGAGCACCACGAAGAGGCTTCCACACTGACTATTATTATAGCATGGTGGTGAATGGTTGTTTTAATTTCGAAGAAATGACATTCAAGCTAATATCGAGTTAGTTGTGTGTGTGTGTGTCTGTTAGGACCAATCATGGCTACTTCCGATAGCCATGACTAAAAATCGTACTAGTTGGGGGGTGGGTTGACTTTTGACTGACCTACTGGTACTTATTCATACTGGATTTGTATTTTTTTTTACTCTTTATCATTGAATAAATAACATATACGGACATTATTGGCATTTTTTTCATCTGATTTCAACTATCTTCGGCCATATTTACCCATTTTTCTTTCCCTTCTCTCTCTCTTTCTCTCTCTCTCTCCTTCCCTTCCTAACAAATATGGTGCTTTCTACAACAAGCAAGACGTGTATGTATATTTATTTACTCTGTTTATTGAATGTTGGCTGGGTTGTGACTGTGTGTCAGAGCTGTTTAGCAATACTATAGTAGTATTACAAGTATTATTAGTATTATACTTTTGTAATAGGAAAACTGGGGTAGCTTTGGGTGGTGGTCATTTTCGTGCCTATCGCCAGAGATAGTCGTTTTATTGAGTAGAAGAAGAAAGATATATAATTGCACATCTCTCTCTCTCTCTCATTCCTTCATTTGTTGAATTTCGTGTTTTCTTTGTCAATAACGATAGTCATTCCTTAGTGAAGAATGTATTCTCAACAAAAAGAAAGAAAAGAAAAAATATATATAACATTACAAAATTAAAATAACAAAAAAAATGTGTGAATTACATTAATTTGGTTAACTTAAATGCTGATTTACAATATGTATAAACAAATAATTGGTGAGATTGTTTATGAACAAGTGTGGTTATTATTTTTTTTTTCAAAATAGATTTCCCCATATTTTGATGTTGTTACAATATTTAATAGTTTCCATTCAGTTAGTAACAGATCAGAATGGTGAGATTTTGTACTAATCCAATCTATTTCATAATTGTCTTTCTACATACATAATCATGACGGATGATTTGATTTATAGTTAAAAGCTCCAATATTAATTAAATCAACTTAGTTATTAACTTCATTAATCAGTTTTCGAAAAAAAAGTTTTTGTAAATAAATTTGTTATAAACCGATACAGAAATGGTTCGTTTTAGAAGTAGGACTAAAGTCGGATCTTTAATATAAAATATTAGGTTAGAAAATATTTAATCTCTCTCATATGTGTGTGTTTGTTTATTTTAATATTTTCCTGATGTGTGTGTGTGTGTTTGTTTATTTTAATATTTTCCTGATGTGTGTGTGTGTGTTTGTTTATTTTAATATTTTTCTGATATGAAATATAAGCAAAGTACTCGAACTTAATTAATCTTCTTATTGCTTTCTATCACTCCACAGCTAGAGAGAAAATGTATCAAACATGAATTTTGATTGAAATTAAAATCGGTTTAATTAGAGTGAACTGAACACTCCAAGCACTATATATATATATATATGAGAGAGAGATTAAATAGTTTCTAACCTAATACCTTGGACAAGTGCCTATTATAGCCCCTGGCCGACCAAAGCTTTGTGAGTGGATTTACCAGACAGAAACTGGAAAAAAACCCCGTGTTTTAGGTGGTTGTCTACCTATGTGATACTTGTTTTTAATTTCCCGTAACCTAGAGCTTCAGCAAAGGAGACCGATACAATAAGTTCGAGGCTTTTTAAAAAAAAAGTACTGGGTCGATTTGTTCAATTAAACCCTTCAAAGTGGTGCCCTAGCATGGCCGTAGACCCTGAAACAAACTTTGATTAGATGCCAACGGTGTAAATGATGGTACATGGGGTTTTTTTTGTTTTGTTTTCGTTTTAAGCTTCGATTTTCGTGTGTGTGTTTCTGTATTGTGAGGCAAAATAATACAAATATTTTCTGAAGTTTGTATGATTTCATCAATAATGGATCTTCATTGCTTTATACGATCGGAATTTCACTAAATCTGTAGTGACGAATCAAATTCAATTTGACCAAGCCTGGTTATTCAAATAGTCGTAAAATACTTTCTTGCACCTTCTTTTCCGTGAAATTTGTGGTATGTAGTATTCAACCAAACCTTTCACATAATACACACACACACATATATACTTGCCAAAGTATCATGTGAAATATATATATATATATGTTCGGTAAAATTTAGATTCAGTTGAATATGGTACCAGAATTTAGTATGGTATTATCCATATAATTCAAAATTGGGTGATTGCAATCAAAATAAGCAACAAGGATATCGTACTGCATTACCTCTGGATATCCTTGTTGCTTATTTTGATTTTATATATATATATATATAATATCATGTGAAAGGTTGTTGTATGGTTAAGAAATTTGCTTCCCAACCACATGGTTTCAGGTTCAACCCTGTTGTATGGTACCATGGGCAAAGTGCCTTCTATTGTGGCCCTGAGCCAACCAAAGCCTTGTGGATGGATTTGGTAAACAAACTGAAAGAAACTCATTGTGTGTTGTGTTGTGTTCACTGTCATATCAGCAGTGTCATTCACTTCCAGTACTCTGCAGAAACATGTCTGGCCATGGGGAAATATTTACCTTGCTTGGAAACAGGTAAGGGTGTCGCCAAGAAGAGCATTCAGCTGTAGAAAATCGGCCTCAATAAAATCCCTCCAGTCCATGCAAGCATGGAAAAAGTAGACATTAAACTGATGCTTAGATAGGTAGTCTCGTTTTTGTCAACAACTTCTCCATCACCTACTAGTTCCATATACAAATATAATGCAGTTCACCATTTCTCTTTCACCCTATTAAGTCCAATGTTCTGACCCCTTCCATCAGTGAGAGCATTCACCATGTTCCCTAATGTATTCTGTAAATTTCATAGTATATGACTCCAATTTTCTTTTTTTTTTTTACTGTAAAGTCAATGTACTTTCGCCTAAGATATGTCCTTTCTTCAGGCACATATACCCTAGTGAACCAGTGAGATAGCTTCTTCATAGTAGTTTCACCTCCTAGATATTGCTGCTAAATCTCCCTCAAACCATACTCTATCATCATCATCATTTAAGGTCCGCTTTCCATGCTAGCATGGGTTGGACAGTTCAACTGGGGTCTGAGAAGCCAGGGAGGCTGCACCAGGCTCCAATCTTGATCTGGCAGTGTTTCTACAGCTGGATGCCCTTCCTAACATCAACCACTCCATGAGTGTAGTGGGTGCTTTTTATGTGCTACCGGCACAGGTGCCAGGCGAGGCTGGCAACGGCCACGATCGGTTGGTGATTTTTACGTGCCACCGGCTTGGAGGCCAGTCGAGGCGGCGCTTGGATAAAGTGGTCCTCTTACTGTAAATCACTTCATCTGTTGCTTATAAAGACACTTATCCTAACAATTACATAATCTTTTCACTCCAGTTTTCCTGCAGGACACTAATCTGGATATGCTCATCTCCCTTATCCATACCTATTTCTTTACTACCCACAAGGGGCTAAACACAGAGAGGACAAACAAGGACAGACACACGGATTAAGTCAATTACATCGGCCTCAGTGCGTAACTGGTACTTAATTTGTCAACCCCGAAAGGATGAAAGGCAGAGTTGACCTCGGCGGAATTTGAACTCAGAACGTAACGGCAGACGAAATACCGCTACGCATTTCACCCAGTGTACTAACGATTCTGCCAGCTGGCCACCTTAATCTCATCTCCCCTATCCATACCTCCTCCATTTAGATCCGGTAGGGTCACAATGAGTTGAGGTCATGATTTTTTTACTAGAGAGATCTCATAAAATTTTGAATTTCCTTTATTATCATACTAAATAAAAAAAACTTGTACATAAAATAGTGTAATTCTTTTTGCACAGCTAGAAACCAGAGACCACTCCTACTGTGTGACTGTTTAATTTTATTCATACACATGGTCATTAATCTATAAAGACTGCTGTCTTATTGAACAACTACATTCTCACCTCACAAGTGCAAAATAAAATTTGACCTAATAGAAATTTATCAAGGGAAGGAACAAGCACTAATGTAGCCCATGCGTTGACTCAGCTGAACCACCTTGTTTGCTCTGACCTTTATAAAATAGAATATTTACACTGAGTCTTGAAGGTTAGTTGTGTGAGTGGACTAAACTAGATCTAATCAACAGTAATTTTATATAAAGTGGTTGGCCTTCTAAATAGTACTACTACTAGAAAGTAGTTCTTTACCACATCTGCTCTGCTACAGAAATTCTGTAGTTCTCATAAAATTAAAAGCCACCTACATGTAAGTCCATGCTTGAATTAGTCTAGAGTGTAGCTTCATGGACCTGATGTATGCATCTGCTGCTAGATATAGACTGATCTTAAAAAATAAGTGTCCGACATAAAATTTTAATTCTTTCGCAGCCATATCGGGCTCAAGTATTCTACCTTTTTGTATTGTTAAAGCTAGCCATATCTGGCCTCTCACACCTATACGACAATGTTATTCTAATAGTAAACAATCACATCATCAAAATCACAAAGCTGCGATATAATGCATGAGTAATTCAGAACAACATGAATAAATAAACATTACATCTGATAATCAGAATGCTAAAGAGTCAAACCTATTTTTTCAATAACAACAGAAAAACTAATCAGATGTTTGTGTATACATATTAATATATTTAATATATTTGTTAAACTGGCCTTAGTAACAACAGCACAGGTAATTAGTTAAATTTCTAAAGTTTGGGAGTATCTTACGTATATGTGTTTGTGTGTATATGTTTATTCTTTAAAAGGCAAGCTGGCAGAAACATTAGCATGCTGGGTGAAATGCGTAGCCGTATTTCGTCAGCCGTTACATTCCGAGTTCAAATTCCGCCGAGGTCGACTTTGCCTTTCATCCTTTCGGGGTCGATAAATTAAGTACCAGTTACGCACTGGGGTCGATGTAATCGACTTAATCCGTTTGTTTGTCCCCACTATGTTTAGCCCCTTGTGGGTAGCAAAGAAATATATATATATTTATTCTTTAACAAAGATAGTTTTGAAATGACTTTGAAGTTTTGCCCTGCGTAGCCTGCATGAGACTGTCTGACTGAATACAAAGCAGGTCAAAACTTCAAAGTTACTGTCAAAAAATATAATAAACATGTACTCTGCAAAGAGTATTGAATATTTAAACAGTTTAATGTGAAATTGTTTTTGCTATATAACTTGACAAAAGGCGGCGGAGCTGGCAGAATCGTTAGCGGTATTTCACCCATCGCTACATTTTGAGTTCAAATTCAACCAAGGTCGACTATGCCTTTCATCCTTTCAGGGTTGATAAATTAAGTACCAGCGAAACGCTGGGATCAGTGTAATCGGTTAGTCCACTCCCACCTAATTTCCGGCTTTATGCATTTAGTAGAAAGGCTTAAGTGCGCATGCACACACACACGTATGTATGTGTATATATGGAATCGCACAAATTTAGTAGCCTGATAACATAGAGGAATTTTTTTTTCTTTCTGCAGAAAGAATCGCTGCATTTCCATTAACGAGCTTCGTGTTAAATTTATAAGTAATTTTCCAGCTGTCATGTACTCTATTAAAATGTCGATTTCTGGTTGCTATGTACTTTCAAAGATGAAAGTAATTCTTATTTAAAGTCTTAATATGTTACATCTATCTTGGTGATTTAATAGGAAAATGTGTTATCCTTCAGTTGAAATTTGTTCTGTTTGTCTCTCTCGCTCTGTAAGATTTCAAGAATTTATACAGATTTTCATTAATGTCCACTTTTCCATGTCGGGACAGGTTAATTTCATTTCAACACAATCCCTTTCGCAGTTCTTTGAGAGTCGCAATTTCTTCCCATGTCGTCTTCAGTCTTCCTATTTTTGCAGGCTCCTTGCATAGTTTGAGACTTTTACGCCCAATTATCATTTCGTCATACTCGTCATCATATATGCCAAGTTATTCTCTCAGCACAGTTGTGCGCCTTTGTTCATGCGCACTGACATTACACATCCAGCAAAACGTTCCAGTTGAGGAATATATAAAAAAAAAAAAAAAAACTCAACTAAGAGCTGGGTGGAACTGCAGGAGAAACAAATACTCAAAATTGAAATCTTCTTCATGTTTGTATCAGTTTTCTGTTAATGATGCTACTATCTTATATTGTCTTTCACCATAAATCTATATTTAATTCAAATTCTTAGTTAAAGATACAGTAATACTTTGGTCTTAACTGTATTTGATGGCACATAAGACGCACTTTCTGTTTTTTTTTAAATGTCTCGAAAATTACTCCGGGTTCTGTGTGCGTAATTGGGCCTCCCATAAATTTCGATTTATGAAAACTTTTTTCCTGAATATACCCTGCTGAAATTAAGGTGCGTCTTTCAGGCCATCAAATATGGTACTTCAGTCTTAATGCGTGGTAAGTAGACTGCGTGTGTATTTTAGGTTTTTGGTGATTGTCACCAAGTAGTGCAAAAAAATTTTTTACCTCTTTATTGTATACAATACGTAAAAATGTCGGGATTCTAATAAAAAAAAGATTTGTTTTTATGGCTTGGTGAAAGAGGCCGCATCCATCGCTTTCGCATCCATCGCTTTCGCAGACCTTCGAAGATCAACGAAGTAGATATGGTCATGTTCACCTTGAACAGTAGCAGGAAGGAATTGCAGAGTTGACATATTGGGAATAGTTATTAGAGCAGGTTGGTAGTTGGATGGAGTAGATTTAGCATTGGTGATGAGACAAATGTGTTAGATGAACATTTGTAGAGGCTGCAGCAGGAGACCAACCAGCTCTGAGAAGTGGCGAAACCATTGTAGTTAGCAGTACAAGAAACAGAGTGAAGCAACCAGTCAGAGTGTTTGGTGGGAACAACTACCTGCCATTCATATTTATTTGGAAAATAACCTTACAATTCAGTTCTAATTTCAAATTGCTTGCATTTTATTTCGCTTAATTCTTCAATCGGATAACCTATTGTTGCCCTATCAAAGACATAATAATTGTCCTTATGATCCCTTTATGAATAACCAGAAAAATGAAACAACGGTTTACTTCGACATTGGAATTAATTCAGTTTGAAATATACACAAATCTTATTTTTATTTAATACAGAAGCCTATAAACTTGTTTCAAGATTAGGGTTTGAGATTTTAACAGAAATCTTACTTTGTTTCTTTGGCAAAGATTTATATCTATTTTGACAAGCTTTACCAGGAAGGGCTGGGTATTGCCAGGTTCTTAGAACACCCTGTTAGAAGTAACTTTACTAATTTAAAGAATAACTACAAGGGTTTCTTTTTCTTTTTTTTTTTTAATTAGTTATATTAGGTTAATGTTTTTATGACTTAGAGTTATTTTCATTTCAAGCTGGGTGTATGTGATAAAGAAAGCTGAAAGGATTTTTATATCTCCAATTTGCATGTTTTACAATTAAGATTAGTTTCTTTCTTTTTCCTTTTTTAAGCTAACATGTTATCAACACTTCAATCCATCCTCAATAAATATAAAGTAGAACTTATTTTAAAAAGCTTCATTTTCTGTTCTTTTGATGTTAGTGGCTTCCTCTGTAAGCCCCACCTCTTTACATTTGGTTTCTCTGGGTGGTAATTATCACTGCAGTAGTGCATGTAATTTTCTTTTAAGATGGCTTGCTTTAACTTTAGTTAGCTCTCTCTCTCTATTGCTGTAGTGGAATTGTTAGCAATCAAAACATACATTATCTTCTCTCTCTTCCCCCCTTATCTTTTTTTCACACTTTTATTAACATTTCAAGAGAAAGCAACCTTCACAAATGACTTTTGATGTGTTACTGTTCGCTTCTTTATTTTACTTCTTTTCGTTAATAATTCTAAGAGGTTTATTTTTGTTTTTATCTTTGCCTTCATTCTTAAGAATGAACACCTTTTTATTATCAACTTTCATGCTTGTTTTTTTTATTTGTTCACATTGATTAATTATGTTTTCAACATTTGACTGTAAACAGGCAGATTTGAAACAAACTTTATGGGGAGGGTTACTCTCTAAATAAATTGCTTGGGAATATAGAATATAACGCGTGCAGGCACAGATGTAATTAAGTTTGTAACTATATGGTCCCAGTTCAATACTACTGTGCCATCACCATGGCTAGGTGAAACTAGGTGCACATAAGTTGTGCAAAGGCCTCTTAGAGATGCGTGTGTGTGTGTGTGTATGCGCATGTATATAACTGTTTCTATTACTGGCATGGGATGTTGAAGCATCAACTGTGGTATTACAATCCATCTAGCTTGCCTCGGTTGACATCGCCTTTCATCCTATTCTGGGGTGGAAGTATTAGATGTGTGTGTGTGTGTATGTTGATGCTTCAAATGAAAATATCTTTGTGGCATTATGATCCATATAGCTTTACCTCCTTTTTACGCTGTTGGCTTGGCCTTTTATCCTCCAAGATGAAAGTACTTATCAGGTACTTATTTATATTTTAAAAATAAATACCAAAGTACAGGGGGTAGGTATAATCAACTGCAACAAAGGTGATACCCCAATGTGAATTAAAACGGTAAAAGAATAAAATAATTATTTCAATTTTTTGGTTCACAATAGTTTTACTTGACTCTGAGCACCGTTGTTTAGTGTTCAAGAAATGCTGCTACAGAAGTTTATAGTTCTAACATGAGGTTTTGCAGTTTATATCAGTGATACCTGGGCCGATGGCACATAAAATGCACCATCCGAACGTGGCCGATGCCAGCGCCACCTTGACTGGCTTCCGTGCCAGTTGCATGTAAAAAGCACCAACCAATCATGGCCATTGCCAGCCTCGCCTGGCACCTGTGCCAGTGGCATGTAAAAAGCACCCACTACACTCACAACTGAGCCTGGTGCAGCCTCCTGGCTTCCCAGACCCCGGTCGAACTGTCCAACTCATGCTAGCATGGAAAACGGACATTAAACGATGACAATCAATGGTGCATTTTCCAACTTTTTTTTAAAGTATTTTGTGAATTTTGCTTCAATAATCTTCAGTTAATGAAAGAGAATTAATTGCTTCATGGAAATTTGACTTCATTTAATGTGACTGTTGAAACTCCATTATATTGGGTCATCCCATAAATAATGTGGTTTTTTTAAACTTCTTTCATTTTTCAGAATTAAGATAAACAAAGTTCTTTTTTAATCTAAAATATACTCTCCTTCATTTTCTACAATACTCTTCCAGTTATCTAGTAGACTTGCAAGGCCCCTCTTCCAAAATTCACTTGTCCATGATGAAAAACACTCTTCCAGTACTGTTCTGACCTTGTCTACAGAATTCATATTTTGTCCGTCCAAATGATTTTGAAGACTGCAGAATAAATGATAATCAGGTGGGACAATGTCCAGGGAATATGGTGGGTGGGGCATTGTTTCCCATACAAACTGCTCCAGCCTTTGGAATGTCATTTTCATTGTATGTGGTTGAGCATTATCCTGATGGAAGAACACCTTTCATCTTGAAACCAAAGATGGTAATTTTTCTTCTGGCACTGATTTAAGCTACTCAGGCTGCTCACAGTAGATCTCCTTTATCATTTGGTTCGAGTTTAAAAGTTCAAAGTGGACTAAACCTTTCATATTCCACGAAACAGATACCAACACCTTACATGGGTGAAGACCTTTTTAGCCTGGGGTGCCAGTGGTTCTCCTTCCCCCACCCACTATCTTCGGCACTTGATATTTTTATAGAGAACCCATTTCTCATCACCAGCCACTAATCGATCCAAAAAAAGGTTCATTCATGAGACGTGACAGCAAAGTAAAGCATGCATTTATTCTACTTGTGATTAGACTCGGAAAGTTTATGAGGAACCCATTGACCCAATTTGCTGGCTTTTCCAATGGCACACAGGTGTCAATGAATGGTTGAATGACCAGATCCAAGCTTCTCTGCTAGTTTCTCAACAGTTATGATGGGATTTTGTTCCACCGAGGTTTGCAGGACGTCCACATCGAGTTCTACAGATCTTCCAGGACGAGGCTCGTCTTCTAGGCCGTAGTTTCTGGAACCACCATTGACACTGACACACTTATTGTCTGATCCCCATATACTGCATTAATATTCCCTGCACTTTCCACTGCATTGTTGCCTTTATTGATCTTGTAAAGCAAAATATGCCGAATATGTTCCTTTGTTACTTCCATTATAACTTTGAAAAAATAACTGTTAAAATCAAACTGCACTCTTCAAAACTTGCACTAAGAATAAAGTCAAGATAAAAGTTGATACAGGTAGTTTATCTCGTCTCCCTCCAACTTTTAATTCATGCAACTGAAAAAACTGCTCTATTTATGGGATGACCCAATATTATCCAAACATGTAGCACTGTTAATTCAGGCACCATTTTTTTTCTCTCTCCATCTGTTTCCTCTCCTCATATTTTTTTTCTCTGTAGAAGAGCATAGGATCAAAACATCCAAAGATTTCTGTTTTTCAACATCAAACTGATACACCCAGTTTGCTGTTCTTTCACCTGTCTCTGGTTTTTGTATATTTTTCAACCATATTAAGATTTCTTTATGCTTTAATTACCCATCCCATTCTAACCAGCCTAAAACCGTTCTTGGTCTCGTTTTACCAAACCACTCAAAACCAATTGTATTTTTAAGTGTCCTTATTTTCGGCTGAAATCTCATACAATAAAGCATAATGCACTATGTGAAGATGATTGACCTAGTGCTTAGGGTTGAACTCACAATTATTAAGATCACAGGTTCAATTCTCTGACTGGAGGATGCCATAGTACACTTATGCAGATAATGAGTACGAATAGCACTATAGACATCCTGTTTAGTCTTGTACTTTCAGCCCTAAATCTTTTGAAAAATCCTGATAAGCTCCCATTTGGTGAACCTGAAGGATTAAGGCAGATAGTGCAATGCATAGGTAGAAATTGTCTTTTATCGAAGAACCTTTATGTATTCAAACTGTCCAAAGCATCAAATTAATAGATCCAATAAATAAACAAGTTAACGAGTTATTATTAAACTCCTTCAAATTAGTCACTCTCTCAGCCTCTCTTAACATAAGTGTTATACAATTCCAGCCTTTTCCAGTCAGTTACATAGCAAATATATTCTTTATCAGTTGTAAGTTGTACAGTATCAAATTCTCCACCACTAAGTGCAAGCATAGCACTTAGGGCAAGTGTCTTTTGCTATAGCCCCAGACCGACCAAAGCCTTCAGGGCAAGTGTCTTTTGCTATAGCCCCAGACCGACCAAAGCCTTCCGAGTGGATTTGATAAACAGAAAGTGAAAGAAACCTGTTGTATAGTGTGTGTGTGTGTACATGCGCCTTTGTTTAGACATCGCATGATGGTTGCAAATGTGCATCAGCATCACACAAGCAATGTAAGTACACTTCCAATCTTCCACAGGAACGGCATCCAACCATAGAAAATCTGCCTCAACAAATTCTGTCCAGCCAATACAATCATGGAAAAGTGGACATTAAATGATGATAACTTATTAGCTATAAAAGTCTCATAGGAGGGAAGCCTGAACTGATCTCAGTGTTTGGTTATTTCTCACATGTTTCTATGTACCATAAGAATAATGGTAATCCCATTTCATTCTGTGACTAGTTAGTATTTCGAAGAACTAGAATATGACCTGCATGCTTATCATGCAACTGGCACTCTTGCTGGTGGCACATAAAAGCACCCATTACACTCTGAGTGTTAGGAAGGGCATCCAGCTGTAGAAAACCATGCCAAATAAGACTGGAGTCTCCGATGTGCCAGCATGGACAACAGACGTTAAATGATGATGATGTGTGTGTAAATCTGTGAAAGTCCAAGTGGTAAGGATGGGGGTCAATCATGAGCTTTTGTGACTGAACATTATGGCCTGGGATTTTTGTTTTAGACTTATTTGTGGTGTTTTGAAATTCTCATGATTGAATACTGGTGGGAAAAATAATGTAACGGTGATGTATTAGGAGAGACTGCTTAATTTTAGATAATGAAACAGAAAAATAGTTTACGGATCTTTTCAGTTTGAACGGCAGTTTTTTAAAATAATTTCGACGTAACTAAACACTTTTAAACTTCGTATACTGGTAGAATGTGTTTATAAAACATCTTTTTCTCTTGTCTTTATTGAGAAAATTCTATAGTTTGTAAGATATTTGTTGTTGTTTTTCTTCAATTTCAACCAATCAATGATGTCTATTGAGGTAAAAACATTCTGTGCCATATGAATATGTCCCTCGTTTAAGAAACAGATTGGGTTTATTTACATTTCTGAAGAAAAAAAAGATACCCTTCCCCCTAACCCTAAAACATTGAAATGCAATAGATCGATACCAGGGTCATAATTATAAGTGACGATTTCATATGACCCCGCTAGAAAAAAATGCCGGTTAAACCGAAAAGATCCTAGTTTACCTTACTAGGTAGAATGCTAGCAAGAAGTCTTCTGATTCAGTTTGATGCTTTATCATAATTAATTTAGCATTTCTTTCCTGCTCAGTAAAATAAATAGAAGTCCTAACTATTCCTCTGCTCAGTTTATACCTTCTTCAAATCCTAATCCACTGTAATTTGGTGTAGTCTGTATCTTGCTTTTAAACTTTAAAATAATTTTGTTCTTAATAATAAAGCAATTTTCTGGATTTTATGCAAACAATACTTGCCTTTCATCTAATGTAGACAGGTTGTAAATGGTGTCTATTTGTTTTCATTGTATAGTTGTTGTATTTTTTTTTTTATTCGAATGTCCAGTAAATAACTTTTTGTTGAGAATTTCTAAAGTCTCAACAACTACTATGAAATTTCATAGACTTCTACCTGAAACAGATAGTGGTTTAATTTTTTGAAGACCATTTGTAATATTAAAAAAAAAATTATCTTGCTTGCAGAACAGGTAAGAGTTGACAACAGGAGGGACATTTGGCTGTAAAATATACCTCAAATAAATATACATCTAACCTAATTCTAGCATGTGAAAAAAAAAAGAAAAACAATGGCAGACCCCGTTATGGTACACACCTTTTGTTAAAAAGCTTTTGTTGTACTTGCACTCTATAATATTATGTTAATTATAAACCTATTAAAAATGCTTATTTTTTTCTTCTCTATTTTCCTTTCAGAACCACTGGTGTATTTCAAAGATGAGTTCTTACCAGATGACAGGGACCACAACCACTAGGACAGGTAAAAGCTATTATTTTTTATTTAAATGTTGGTGTCAACAGCTGTTGTAATAGCTATTATAAAACTTGAATCAGAGAGTAATTTAAATGATTGATTTAGGGTAAATTTCACGGTTGGATATGTATTCCACCCTCTACTAAGGACATATTTCAAATAATAGCACCAGATGTGAAATAAAATATTGAGGTGAATAGGAGCCCGCCCAGTCATTGTCATTTTAAAACTTTGTGAGATAGTGTTAGGTAAGCAGTGAGAAAACTCTAGCATAGGAGTACTGTATGCGCAGACTTCAAATGTAAAATATACCAGCAAGAAGAGATGTAATATGAAAAATATTTAAGGTAAGAACATCAATAATAATTAAGTAATTAAAATAAATTTATAGTTTACTAGCAGTATCACCCAGCATTGCTTGGGTTTGTTTCGACCCTTTAGAATTGGAATTTTTGAAAAGTAAAAATTTTGCATTATGTAGCTTGGTTGAAATACACCGAAAAATGGCGACACAGCAGTCAAAAAATCGTTAAAAAATAGGGATTTTCATAGAAAAAAAGCACTGTTTTGATGTAAATAACTTTTGGTGTTAACATGGTCCGATTTGAATTTTTTCTGCTACGGAAGGAAGAGCAAGCCTTCTTCTATCATATTCTCAGTTTTGGTTAACTTGCGCCACAGGGTCTCAGAGGAGTTAGTGTTAGTTGAAGGCTACCAAACCTGCCATAAACAGACAACTTCAGCTTTATATATAGAGAGATTTGATTATTTAAATAATGGTCTTTATTTTTAACATCTTTTTAATATTTTTAAAATCTTGGGATTTGTGAGTAAACCATTTCTCACGTCCCTGCCTTTCAATCTTTTCTACATAAACTTTCTGCTACTCTAATTTATTAAAACTTAATTTTTTTGTGTTTTTTAATACATAATTCTAAGATACATCTCAAAGATGCTCTGGGACGTATCATTAGTGATGTTTCTGGGACCCTTGGGGTTTCATGTCTTTCAACATCAGACTCTTCATCCAACTGATCCCAGGGTAGATCAAATCCCAGCTTGCATCCAAATAGCTGCAGGACCACTGGTCAGCCCTCTTTATCCAAAACTACCTTATGGCCTTCTCTACAGCTTCAGTAATAGGAACTTATAGCCCTTCCCTTTGCTGCACCAGTAACCCCAAGCCCAGTAGAGCTTTGCAGAGTGAATGCCCCACAAAATAACGTTTTTAAAATTCCCAAAGCCTGTTTATAAATCAGTGCTCACTTCAGTTTTGGAGAATTTCTAAAAGCCTCTTTAAATCATGAAAAAAAAAATCATTAAAATTATTAATAACCGTTTTCAAAATCTCTCGTGGAAGCGCCATCCAACCAAAATGCAAATATATGGGAAACTGCCACCTGTGTTATCTCTTGTGAAAGGTAGGAGAGTCCAGTTTGCTGGACATTGTTGTAGAGCTGAAAAAGAAGTAATTTCTACTCTTCTCCTCTGGAAGCCATCTACTCGTAATACCAGAGGGCGCACACTCTCCTACCCTGATGTAATCTCCAGGGATACAGGCATCCAGCAACAGGACCTGCGTAATGCCATGATGGACCGTGAAGTCTGGCATAGCATGGTAAATTCCATTGTCTCGACCATGGTCGAACAATGATGATGATGATGATGTTCATTATATATTGTTCTTTAAAAAAATTTACTTTTGGTCTTAACCAAAAACAGAAAGAACTGACTTACTCTCAAGAAATGATATCAACATTTTTCCTTTTAGGAATTATAATTTTTTTTTCTCTCTTTTACTAAACTACAGTTGGTTCTATATGAAATGGAGGTTTTATTTTGATTTTTTTTTCTCAGATTTATTTTAAGTAACAAACTCTTACAGCTGAGGTACTGCTTATATTCTGTAAGTGGTACTTGTTAAATTTATTTCAAGAAGCAAGGAAGTTTAAAAGATACAAAGTTAAATCATGAACATCTTTAAAAAAAACCTGATGTGTGCCATCAACACTACTGTTGCTCCTCCTGCTTTCTCTGACTAATTTTATCTGTGATGCCTACATTTTCTAGTTCTTAAAAAATTTGAAGATTCATGAGATCACTTTCTTAAGTACTGTTAAGTATTGAAATCTCATACATCAGCGTGTGTATGTTAGACAAAGAGAGGCATGTGCGTGTCTATATACACTAAACATATTCTTAGCTATGCGCAAAATATGAACAAACTTCTTCCTATTTTTTTCTTATTTCCTAATTTTTGACTTTGAATTTTTAATATTTGGTAAGATGGACATATTGAAAGTGGTAATATTTTTATAAAAGTCAATGTAGCAAATATCAAAAAAAAAAAAAATCTTCAAACACACTTTCATGCTGTTTCCACTTTAACTTTTTAACTATCTACTTGGATTTGCATGGATTTTTTTTTCAACTTTATATATATATATATATATATATATAATATATATATATATATAATATATATATATATGGTCGCCATGATAGATTGGTAGCCACTACACACATTTCTCTCCTTGTTTCTCACTTTGTTTCTCTCCTTGTTTCTTTCTGTGGAAGAGCGTAGGCTCAAAACATAAAAGACTTTTTCAATTCCCAGGCATTATACTAATACATCTGTTTGTTTTCTACACCACCTGTCTTTGTTTTTTGTTTTTTTTCGTAAACTCTCCCTATATATATATATATATATATATATATATATATATATTGTAATTACATTTCTGCCATTGGCAATTTCTTTTCCATCTTTGGACTTTTCCTTTTCTCCTTTCCAATGAAGAGCTATGCTCAGAATGTCAGACTCTCCTTTCACTGAGTGTCAAACTAAAACATTTCTTGTGCTTGTCCCTGTTCTTTTTTTTTCCATTTATTTGAATTGACTATATATATATATATAATATATATATGCTGTGAAGCACAACACATAGCCAAAGATCAGGCTTAGTAACGGTTTCTACTCTCTCCAGTATCCAGTGTAGTGTGGTATGGGACCGCAATCTTATGTCATTATTTACATACACATACTTTTGCCATGGCACATGCAAAAAAAAAACTAGCATAAAAATTGTGCTAGTGGTGAACATTGAGATATACATGAGCACTTAGGTCTCTCCTGACTATTATGTTCATATTAAGTCCCCATCCACATACTACTCTCCTCTACCACTCACTTCTCTATCAATGTGTCTCTTTTTTTGTCACCATATCTCTATCATTTCCCTTCCTTTATTGCTAATTATCGCTCTCACTCTCTTTCCTCCCTCCTGTATCATTCATCCACATTCATCACTAAATTTCACTATATTACTTACATTCTTAACATTTCCCTCTCTTTAACACTATCTCCCTCACTGTCAGTACTTTGTCATCTGACACGCTATCTCCCTCCTATCACTCCCTTCATCCATCGTACCACCCTTGCGTTTCCTATCCAATCTCATTGCCAACAACCCTTATGTAGCTCTCTCTCTCTCTCTATGCTAGCTCCCTGTCACTCTGGTTCTCTTTCATTACCCTCTCACTTAGGTTATATTTCTTTTCTCTCTCTCTCTTTTTCTGTCCACCAGAGACAAGATGATCTTCTGGTGCTGGTAACAATGGAGATAGCATAAATTTGGGAAGTCTCTTTAGTCATGCTTGGGAACAAGGCAACCTCTCTCATACTGATACCATGATAAAACACATCCAGCACTCTCTGAAGTGGTTAACAATAGAATGAAGAAAATGTAGGATAGACAAGAGTCGTTAGCTTTGTCAAGGACATGACAACTTCTTTAGTGCTGGCACCATGATAAAATGTACCCAGTGCACTCTATAATGTGGTCTGGGCTAGATAAGGCATCCAGCCATAGAAAACATACCAAATATGTAACGTACGAATGAGATGTGGGTCCCAACTTGTCTAGGAAGTAATTTTTGTTAGTGCTGAATTGGTCCATGGCAAACTGTCCAACTAGTGCCAGCATGGAAAAGTAGACAAAATGATGATGAAGTGGATTGTGTGTGTTTATTGCAAAAACCATATGAATGATAGAACTTGTAATCTTGGGATCTTTTAACCCTTTCATTACCAACCCGGCTGAAACCAGCTCTGGCTCCGAGTACAAATGTCTTGTTTTCATAAGTTTTGAATTAAAATCTTCCATCAAACCTTAGTCACAATTCATGTTCTAACACTAGCTTAATGATAACTAAGTAATTTTACTAAATTCTTTGTTATATTTAAAGTAATTGGAAGAAACACAGAGCATCCCAAAATAAATACAGTAACGAAAGGGTTAATAACTGAAGCTTATGCTACAACTAGTAACAACTTGACTCTCTGAGCAGGATCTGTTTTTCAACTTGACGGTAAAGGCCAGCTCAATGTCTTACCAAGCAACAGACTTCTTTGGCTGGAGTCCTTTAAGTACTCTATCCTCAGAGCCATTGCATTTACTAAATGAACTGTTGTTTTTCTTAACTTCTTCAATGTAGATCTACTTAATGAAGGCTGACTTACTTACTTGTTCTTGTGGTAACATTCACCCTAGGCGGGTTGAGTCGGCTTCTTCTACCACCCTCGAGGCATCTCGAAGAAGTTGGAAGAAGTTTCGTAGGAATATGTGGATTTCACAAGCGGCCCCCAACAATCCCGCATGTGGAGACATCCTGTTTGCCACAGATTGTCCGCAGACGCAGGGACAGAACGAACAAGGAGCCGTCGGTTGCCGATGCAGACACTCCGAGGATTTTCACCAGAGCCCCATCTGCCGGGTTGTGGCCCTAATATCACTCGGTGTCAGACCAATCCACCATGGGTGGCCCTACCAGGAACCAAACTTCCCGACGGCATAGCTCTGACACTACCCTTTGCCAGCGTCCCCACCACGGTGAGCAGGAGATGGACTTTGGCTGACTTAGGGGCCAAACCACAACTTGTGTAAGCCAGAAAGAAGCAGCAAGCAGAATAAGTAGAGGGCATTGGCTCTCTATATGTCCTGCTTGGGCTTCTTTCTTCCTTGAGCAAATTCCTGTTTCAGACGGTTCCATTTGCACTGTTTAACCATTTTCTTGTTTCCAACAAGAATGCACTGCCTTGAGATATTTAAATTGCTTCAAATGATTAATTTCTATAAGAGTATAGACACAAGAGGTTTCATTCCCAATCACATGCTTTTGGGTTCAGTCCCACTGCATGGCACCTTGGACATGTATCTTCTACTATAACCTCAGGTTTACCAAAGCCTTGTAAGTGGACTTGGTAGATGGAAACTGAAAGAAGCCTGTCATGTGTTTGTGTGTAACTGCATATCTATCTATCTATCTATCTATATATATATATATATATATGTGTGTGTGTGTGTGTGTGTATATATCTATATATATGTGTGTGTGTGTGTGTATATATATCTATATATATGTGTGTGTGTGTGTGTGTATATATATCTATATATATGTGTGTGTGTGTGTGTGTGTATATATATATCTATATGTGTGTGTGTGGTGTGTGTGTGTGTATATATATATCTATATATATGTGTGTGTGTGTGTGTATATATATCTATATATATGTGTGTGTGTGTGTGTATATATATCTATATATATGTGTGTGTGTGTGTGTATATATATCTATATATATGTGTGTGTGTGTGTGTATATATATCTATATATATGTGTGTGTGTGTGTATATATATCTATATATATGTGTGTGTGTGTGTGTATATATATCTATATATCTATATGTGTGTGTGTGTGTGTGTATATATCTATATATCTGTATGTGTGTATATATGTCTGTGTGTATATATATGTCTGTGTGTGTGTCTGTATTTGTCCCCTACCACTGCTTGACCTCCAGTATTAGTGTGCTTACGTCCCCATAACTTAGTGGTTCAGCAAAAAAAGAGCTAGGTAGGATAAGTACTGGGATCCATCTGTTTGAAAATTCTTCAAAACAGTGCCCCAGCATGGTCACAGTAAAAGGCACCATTCGAGTGTGATTGTTATCAGTGACATGTGTAAAAATATTCGAGCAAGTTCGTTGCCAGTACCGTGTGACTGGCCCCCGTAAAAATCACCCACTACACTCTCAGAGTAGTTGGCGTTAGGAAGGGCATCCAGCTGTAGAAACTCTGCCAGATCAAGATTGGACCCTGGTGCAGCCATCTGGTTCGCCAGCCCACAGTCAAAATCGTCCAACCCGTGCTAGCATGGAAAGCGGACGTTAAACGATGATGAAGATGAATCAACCCCAGTCCTTTTTTCTTTTAAGCCTAGTACTTATTCTATCCTGTCTCTTTTGCCAAACCACTAAGTCAATTCTGACATAAACACACCAGCACCAGTTGTCGAGCGGTGGTAAGAGACACACGTATACAGCAGGCTTCTTCCATCTACCAAATCCTCTCAAGGCTTTGATCTGCCTGAGGCTAGAGTAGAAGGTACTTGCCGAAGGTGCCACACAGTGGGACTGAACTTTGAACCATGTGGTTGGGAAGCAAGCATCTTACCACAAAGCCACACCTGCACTTATGTACATACTTTGTAAGCTGATCTCATTACTAGTGCCAAATATAATTATTCAATTAAGTGTGGTCTAATCTACTTAATGCTTAATTAATACTTTTATTTTGTATCACAGACTTCAAAAAAGAGCTGAACCTAATGGAAGCTTAGTTTGGAATAAGAAATTTTTAATTAATTATTAATCATTTAGTATTCAGATTATTCTGGCAAATGTCATCCTTATTTATTGATATTGTTTTAAATTAATCGTGCATTATCTTGTAGCTTTGAGATTTTCAAAATGTGATTGCTTATTTTTAGAAGGACATTGTAGAGTGAGTGTGAGAGGCTGGATCTGATTTGTTTGAACATCAAACAGGTGGAATATTTAGGCCAGATATGGCCAGTTTGAATACTAAATGGTTAAACCACTGCCAGATCAATGTTGGCTGTGAAAGGTTATCAGTGATCAAATCCAAATACCTATTTCTTTACTGCCCTCAAGGGGCTAAACATAGAGGAGACAAACAAGAACAGACAAAGGGATTAAGCCGATTACATCAACACCTGTGCGAAACTGGTACTTTATTTATCGACACATATAAAGAGTTATAAGACATAGTTTGAGTCATTATTATTTGGAGTGGGGTTTCTGAATATACTTTACTTTGTTTTAACATCCACTTTTCCATGCTTACATGGGTTGGACACAGATCACCAAGACAGATTTTCTATGGCCTAAAAAAAAAAAAAAAGATAATTATTTTATTATCAGCTAAGTATTATTACCTCCACCCCCCTCATACCGGTCATTTGAGTCAACTGCCTTGCTTCTCTGTTCGTTATAAATTAAAATTTTAAGACTTTTAATTTAAACCACTTTCACAGTTATTTCCTTTTATTTAAAAAAAAAACATTAAAATTATAACCTTTCTGAAGTAAGTTTCTCAGTACACCTTTATATGTGAGAAACAGTACTTCAATTTATTGGGTAGAAGGGGTACCAAAATTCATACAGTCTCCCTTTCCATACATACAATAGGGAGGCGTGCTTTTTACCAAGGGTAATTTGTCTAAAAATAAATTAATTTCTGTTAAGTGTCATTTAATTATACCAAGTGATATTAGAAAGGGGAGTGCTATATGCTTTACTTTCTTTTTTCTCTGTATATTATTTTTCCATTTCGAATTATGTTTAGATTGCAAACTTGCTTCATAATAACAATGAACTTATTGCATACAGTGCTCAGGTGCTAATAAAAATCTTTCAGCTGAATTCTTACTTCACACACACACACCCATATACACATATGCAGGCATGGTTTGGGGTTAAGTAATTTTCTCCCCAACTACAAAGTTTGGTGATCTGTCCCCATTGTGTGGCACTTTGGGCGAGTGTCTTTTACTGTAGCCCCAGGTTGAGCAAAGCTTTCTGAGTCCATTTGGTAGATAAAAACTGCAAAAAGCCCTTCGTGTATGTGTCTGTGTGTCTCTTTGCCATCACATAATGGTTGTAAATGAGTCTCAACATCATACAACCAGTGTCATTCATTCCCAGTTTTCTGCGAAAATGTCTGGCAATGGGGAAACATTGGCAGTGAGGACTGGCAACAAGAAGGGCAACCAGCCATAGAAAATCTGCCTTGGTGATCTGTGTCCAACCCATGCAAGCATGGAAAAGTGGGTGTTAAAACAAAGATTACATATACAAACAGCAAAAGGGGTTGGTGGAACAAATATGAGAAATAGAATTCAGTACATGTCATCATCATCGTTTAACGTCCGCTTTCCATGCTAGCATGGGTTGGACGAATGACTGAGGGCTGGCAAACCAGATGGCTGCACCAGGCTTCAATCTTGATCTGGCAGAGTTTCTACAGCTGGATGCCCTTCCTAATGCCAACCACTCAGAGACTGTAGTGGGTGCTTTTACGTGCCAGTCAGGCAGTACTGGCAACAACCTCACTTAGATATTTTCTTTTGTGGCTCCATATACAAAACTCTGGGCCTTTGAGTCACTTCTCTATCATTCCGCTGAATAATTATATAATTAATAAATATAAATGTGCATTCTGAGTAACAGCAGAGTGAATAAAGCTTAACCTTATAAATATTATTGGTTACAATCATTTTTCTGTATAAAGCACAATAATATGGAAAGCAATTTGTAGCCAGTTGTGTCAGTTGATATTGTTATATAATTAGCCCTTTTGTTACTGTATTTATTTTGAGATGTTCTGCGTTTCTTTCAATTACTTTAAATATAACAAAATATTTAGTAAAATAACAGTTGTCATTAAGCTAGTGTTAGGAACATAAATTATGAAAACAAGACATTTGTACTCAGAGCTAGAGCCAGTTTCAGCCGTGTTGGTAACGAAAGGGTTAAGCTATCAACCCTATATTTGCTTGACAGACATATATATGTGGTTAAAATTATACAAAAACAAGACAGACAGGTAAGAGAACAACAAAGTGTATTAGTTTGACACTCAGGAAAAACGGAAGAAGTCTTTTGACATTTCAAGCCTACACTCATATACACACACACACTTTTCACTATTCAGTAGTTATTGAAAGTAATATATGCAAACATAGGTTTTTGCTTCTTTCTTTCTTCCTTCATTCAGTGTTGTTTTGCAGTTTCTCATGTTGACCCCATTGTTTATTTATTTTATTTCTATTTTATTTTCCAGTGAGCCACAGTGGTAGTGGCAATAGCTACATGGACTTGTCCAATATGCCGATGGAAAACAAACAACAGCAGACAATGATGTGGCAACAAAATCAGTACCTTACTGATTCTGGCATCCATTCAGGTGCCACAACACAGGTTGGTATTTCTCACTGCACTATACCTTTTATTATCAGTGTGTATGTATATGTCTGTATGTATATACACATACAGACATATGTGTATAATTGTGTGTAGAAGAATGTATTACTTGAAGAATTTCCAACTTTGTCTGATTTTCACATTTTATTTACAATCTTATAATAATATAAGATAATATCATATAATGAAATGATACTACTTACCTACTTGTGGTGACATTCACCCTGGGCGGGTTGAGTCGGCTTCTTCTACTCGTGGAATAAGTTTCATGGGAATATGTGGATTTCACAAGTGGTCCCCAGCAATCTCGCATGTGGAGACATCCTGTTTGCCACAGATTGTCTGCAGACGCAGGGACAGAATGACCGAGGAGCCGCCGGTTGCCGAAGCAGACACTCCAAGGATTTTCTGCCGGGTTGTGGCTCTAATACCACTCGGTGTCAGACCAATCCACCTTGGGTGGCCCTACCAGGAACCGAAGTTCCTGATGGCATAGCTCTGACACTACCCGTTGCCAGCGTCCCCACCACGGTGAGGAGGGGATGGACTTTGGGGACGCAGTGATATGATAGAATATTAAATCTCCATTTTGATTGAACTAGTACTTTTGTGCATCAAACTATTCAATTTTCAGGTTCATGTAGTAGTGGTAACAGTTATGTTTTACAATTTACAACTGTGTATATTTACTCTGTTGTAAATTGTAAAATATAACTGTCACCATTACTACACGAACCTGAAGATTGCATAGTTTAATGCATGAAAGTACTAGTTCAATCAGAATGGACATTTAATATTCTATCATTTCATTATATTATATTATTATAAGATTGTAAATAATATATTTCTTTAAGTAATATATATACAGTAATCTCTTGCCGTATTGCAGTTTATTATTTAACCTTATGGTGATTCTTCTGTGGTGTTGTTTTGTATTTATAATATAATTATATATACAAATTACAAAAATAGTTTTTAAAATATGCCAGTGCCACCTTGACTGGCTCCCGTGCTGGTGGCATGTGAAAGGCACCAACCGATCATGGCCATTGCCAGCCTCCCCTGGCACATAAAAAGCACCCACTACACTCACAGAGTGGTTGGCGTTAGGAAGGGCATCCAGCTGTAGAAACACTGCCAGATCAGACTGGAGCCTGGTGCAGCCCTCAGTCAAAATCGTCCAACCCATGCTAGCATGGAAAACGGACGTTAAATGATGATGATGATGATGATGATGATGATACAGTACTGTTTCTATTTTGTGGATTTTCACCCATCGCGGGGTGTTTTGGAACATAACACCTATGATGGTCGAGGGATTACTGTATATATATATATTACTGCTGAGGTCAACTTTGTTTCAACACTGGGTCATTTGCAATCATGGTTTCAATTCTGAGGCCCGCAGATTGTTGTGTTCTTGATTAAAACACTTTACTTTACATTGCTCCAGTTCACTCAGCCGTAAGTGGGTCACTCTGCAATGGACTAGCATTCTGTTCAGGAGGAATGTCAGCTTGACTGCCTATCCAGCAGGTGGGTGAGGGGCATCTTTGAAAAAGCTACAATGTGAGAAAGTGCATTGTGACCCACAGTGTTTAACTTCCAGTAATCTGGTTGATACAGGGATGCATGAGTGTGTGTTGTTTTTTGTTTGTTGAAACTGAAGCTGAGAGTTTTGTCTTGTGGCTCAAGTTACTAAGACTGCATTTGTTTGAAATTTGAGTTGTGAGACTATTTCTCAGTTTCAGTGAAAAAGAAAGATGTATCCTTCTGTACAACATCTGTTGAGCACTCCTTTCCTCATAAGTCCGACATAAAGCAACGTGTGTATGTGTGTGTGTAGACTATTTGAAGTGGTGTACAGATTTTATATACTTAAGAAAAACGAGGTAGTCAGAATTTTGATTTTTTTTATTCAGCACTTTCATCTTGTTCCGTAGAATCTTGAGAAATATCAGCTATTTCTGAGATGAAAATGCTAAATAAATAATTATCCTAAATTCAGACTACCCCTCTCTCTCTCTCTCTCTCTCTCTCTCTCTCTCTCTCCTCTCTCTCTCTCTCTCTCTCTCTGTGTCTGTCTGTCTGTCTGTCTGTCTGTGTGTGTGTGTGTGTGTGTGTGTGTGTGTGTGTGTGTGTGTGTTGTGTGTGTGTGTGTGTGGAGAGAGAGAGGGTTCAGTTTTGCAAATAATTTCAAGGATTAATTGTATTAATTATAGATTTTATTTCTCTTTCACTACTCATGGGGGGTTATTATTTAAATGCTCAAATGAAACAGTGATTTACTTTATATGTAATTCTGTTTTTTTTTTAGGCCCCCTCCATCAGCAGCAAAGGCCATGGAGAGGAAATGGAAGAAGAGAACATGGATAATAACCGAATGATGTTTGATTGGGATCAAGGATTTAACCAAGGTTTTACTCAGGAACAAGTTGATGGTAAGTCTGTCAAATTATGCATTTTTCGCTTCATAGTACCAAATTCTTTCTGCACTCCAACCATCATCTATGCTTCCCCTTCTTCTTAATCCTTTAATTCCATGTGGAACATCAACAAGAGATCTCCATCTGTCTCAATCTTTAGCTACTGGGAAAGGTTGAAACAGCTAAGACTCTACTCCCTGGAGAGAAGACGGGAGAGGTATGCAGTAATGTATATCTGGAAGGAATTATGCCAAATTTTGGCATTGAAAGCTACACCAATGCCAGAACGGGACGACACTGCATAGTGCCAAAGATCCCAACAATGCCATCATGCTTCAGGACCAGCTACTGCAACAACCTGGGTTTCAAGGGCCCACAGCTTTTTAATATTCTCCCAAAGAGTCTGAGGAACTTGCACAAAGTAGATGTAGTGGTTTTTAAATCAAAGCTGGACCTCTTCCTGTTGAGAGTCCCAGATGAACCTACCTCATGGCAAGAGGTGCAAATGAGCGTAGCTATATCAAACTCCATTCTTCACCAAGTGCCACATATTAGAGGAGGCTCTTAGTAATAACAACAGTATAGCACAAAACAGCGGTGCATCAGCATGGCCGCAGCTCTGAGCTGAAACTGAAAAAAGAAGAAGAAAAAAAATAGTTTGCAATTGTCCCCCGTTGTAGTTGCAACCAGTATTTCAGTTTCCATGGACTGTCTCCATGGTTTTTTGTCTGCCGTGTTTGTTTCTCTCTTGGGATGTCCAACAGAGGTCTTGCTTTGTAACGTTGGAGACCGACCCTTCAAGAGAGATGGTAAGGCACACTCATAAACAAAGCTTTGTGGGAACAGACAAACCAGCAAATTACTGAAACCCAGATCATTTATGTTACATCTCTCTAAATTACAATGCACTTGTTCATTTGCTGCAGTTGTCAAAATAATCGCAAATAACATCCATTAAATTGTTCAGCTAGTGTAATTAATTAGAATAACCTTTACCAATATTTTCAAGCTTTTTCAGAAAGTAGCAACACCCAAATTAGCTGGTTTCTTGTCTTTCAAGTAGAATTTATACATTCATGTACCCCAAACAATCACTTAGCATTTGTTGCTATAGTAACTGCTGCTTCCTTGTTGTTGATGTTCTGGTTTCTATTTTGATGTGTAAGTTACATTGGTGCTATGACTTTTCGTCAGATGTCACTTCATCAAATGTCCGTCCACGTCTTTTTCGTCTACGACAAATCCTATAAATAAAATTCTCAATGATTATTTCATTTTGATATTCACCTTGTTTTCTAAAAGAGTTTATTTAAAACTAGCAGTATAGCCCAGCGTTGCTCGGGCTTGTTTTCTTTCAACCCTTTAGAATTGGAATTTTTGAAAAGTAAAAATTTTGCATTATGTAACTTGTTATTCTCTTTAAGTGAACATTTTTCTGGTTGAAATACACCGAAAAGTGATGACAGAGCAGTCAAAAAATCATAAAAAATAGGGATTTTCATAGAAAAAAAGCACCTTTTTGGTGTAAATAAGTTTTGGTGTTAACATGGGCCGATTTGAATTTTTTCTTCTATGGAAGGAAGAGCAAGCCTTCTTGTATCATACTCTCAATTTTGGTCAACTTGTGCCATAGGGTCTCGGAGGAAATAGTGTTAGTTGAAGGCTACCAAACCTGCCATACACTGACAACTTCAGCTTTATATATAGAGAGAGATTGGACAAAAAGTCATTGGACAAAAAGATGTGGGCAGATTGACATTGGACAAAAAGTCAGGTCACGAATTACATTATTTTATTATGATTAACGATTTTAATCATGTCCTCAATATTGTCACATAGTTAAGGTTCTTACAACCATAACATACAATCATGATGAACATAACATTGTAGATTATTATTATTATTATTCCTTTGGTTCCGCTCCCTCTCCCAGCTGAGAGGTCTTTGTCTTGCAAGTTACTTGGCGACCCCGCTGGTGTTGGTGTCGCATAGAAAGCACGCAGTTCACTCTGTAAATTGGCTGGCATTAAGAATGGCATCCAGCCATAGAAACCATGCCAATAAAGACAATGGAACCTGGTACAGCTCTTCAGTTCTTCAACTCCTGTCAAACCATCCAGCCCATACCAGCATAAAAGACAGCTTTAAATGATTGTTGTTGTTGTTATTAAAATTGGCTATATGGCAGCAAGCTATATATCTGCACTGAGGTCAACCTTACCCATCATCCCTGTGAGGGTTGGGGCATTAAAATAAAGTACCAGTGAAATATTGGGGTTGGCAATATCAAACCCCACCCCTCAAAACTGCTGGCTTTGCATCCAAATTAGAAGCAATTAAGAATAGTGGGTTGGCAAGGTTGTTGGTGTCAGAGAAACATCCTCTACAGTATTTATTCTCTGCTCTGAATTGGAGTCCTACCAAGGTCAATTTTACCAGTCATCCTTTCGGGCTTGATAAAATAAAGTATTTTTGTTGCTGGTATTGACTAACCCACTACCTTCAAACCTATTGGTCTAGTTTCTAAATTATTATTAAGTTGGCTAGCTAGCAGACTCGTTAGAGCATCACACAATAGGCCTAGTATTATTTCTTCTGACTCATAACATTCTGAGTTCAAATTCTGCTGAGGTTGACTTGGCCTTTCATCCTTTTGGAGTCAATCAAATCAAGTACCAGTCAAGTACTGGGATCTGTGTAATCAACTAGTTCTCCCCAACCCAATTTCAGGACTTGCACCTATAATTGAATCCTTGTTAAAATTGCTGTCCTTGTGCCAAAATTTGAAATGAATATTATTATTGTTGAGTAAGAGAGCAGTGAATGCCATCAGAATGACACTAGGGTACAAATACATGAAGCCCAATATACCCATCATGACTATCCGTCTGATAAGGATACACTGGGCACACGCATCATAACCATATATGTGCAACATAATAATCTCATATCAAGATAAACAGCACGACCTCGCAGGTGGGGTCCAGTTAGAATTTTGTTCAGGTTGACTAACCTATCCTGCTCAAAAGACTCCTTAATAAGGGTTGTTTCAGGATGTTGAACAAAACACCCATGTTTTCAGAGGTGAATTATTCAAACATTTTATTTTAAAGAAAATATTAACATTTATCGAAAATTATTGTGGCGGAAACCATTATTATAATCATTCCTATTTTCATTAGACTTACTTTTGGTATGTTTTCACTACTAATTATTCTCAATATTTTTGTTACCATTAAAGAGATGAACCAACAACTGAATCAGACCAGATCACAAAGAGTGAGAGCTGCTATGTTTCCAGAAACTCTAGAGGAAGGCATACAAATCCCTTCAACTCAGATCCACCCTGATCAACCAACAGCTGTGCAAAGATTGGCTGAACCGTCACAGATGTTGAAGCATGCAGTTGCTAATCTCATTAACTATCAGGTAAATCTCTCCTTCAATACAAAAACAACATGCCATATTTGCTGCAGCTTATAAGATGCACCCCTACTTTACAAGCATATTTTGTGGAGAAAAAACAAACTCAGTGTTTCATCATACACTTGTACACTTGGTACTCCATTCTTACTATGGCAGTTTTTTTTTTTTTTTTTTGTTACATTTAAGAATAAAAATAGCTCATCTTATAAGCTGGCATATATGGTATCTGTTTACACTGTGGTGACTTGGTTGAATGAAATTTGTTTGGTGACCCGACAAATAATGTGAGTTCATGGCTGCTTCCTGCACCAGTTTCGCATAGCCCCAGCCCATCCAAAGTACCTTGGATTGCAGAACGACCTGCTGTGCTTACCTTGGATCGTAGGGTGACCTGCTGTGCTTAAGGAAACCTGTTGAGTCAAGTACATCAACATCAAAATAAATATCAAATGGAAATTGTAGTTGTGATACCTGTGCCGGTGGCACGTAAAAAGCACCATCCGAACATGGCCAATGCCAGCACCGCCTTGACTGGCTTCTGTGCCGGTGGCATGTAAAAAGCACCATCCGAATGTTGCCAATGCCAGCACCACCTTGACTGACTTCTGTGCCGGTGGCACGTAAAAAGCACCAGCCGATCGTGGCCGCTGCCAGCCTCCCCTGGCACCTGTGCCAGTGGCACGTAAAAAGCACCCACTACACTCACGGAGTGGTTGGCGTTAGGAAGGGCATCCAGCTGTAGAAACACTGCCAGATCAGACTGGAGCCTGGTGCAGCCTCCTGGCTTCCCAGAACCCGGTCAAACCGTCCAACCCGTGCTAGCATGGAAAACAGACGTTAAACGATGATGAAGTTGATGTTGCTGTCTTTTTAGGAATATGGATTTACTAGGAGAGGATTTACAGCCCCCTAGTTCCTGCCCCTTTTAGTCGCCTCTCATGCCACGCAGGGAATATGGCAACTGCATTCTACTGCTCTGTTCCCACCACCCCATTGCCAGGTGGGGGCGTGTTGTTAGTTAACCCATAGCTGGGATCTTTACATGTGCTACCACTCCAGGCCAGAGTAGACCTGGGAACAACAGTGGCTAAGAGGTGGTTTCATACTCCTCAAATCCTGAAACCAGGACTCCGGGGTCCCAGTGCTGGATGTAGTTTAGTCATACCCAGGACTGAGCTGGGAAATGAATGGAATGCCTGATGTGAGTCTGTGTGTGTGTATGTATATATATATGTGTGTGTATGTATATATATGTGTGTATGTATATATTTATATATGTGTGTGTGTATGTATATATGTGTGTGTATGTATGTAGGTATATAGATGTTGCCATCTTACTGACTGAAACATACCTCCAAAAATTCAAGTTCTTATATTTTTTTATATTCTTCTCCCTAGAATGATGCTGACCTGGCCACTTTTGCTGTTCCTGAGCTGATTAAGTTGTTGAACGATGAGGACCAAGTGGTCGTTGCTCGCGCCGCTGTCATTGTACACCACTTAACCAGAAATGATGCTAGCCGGCATGTTATCCTTAATTCTCCACAAATGGTTGCGGCTCTTGTACGAGCCATGAATAATACAAATGATTTTGAAACCACTCGTTATGGAGCTGCAGTTCTCCATAGCCTCTCACAACATAGACAGGGACTTCTGGCTATATTTAAATCTGGAGGTATTCCAGCTCTTGTAAAATTACTCAGGTAAGCTTTTCAATCTTCAATTCTCTGTTACTTGTTTCATTCCAGTCATTGAACTGTAGCCATGCTGGAGCACCACCTTTAAGGGTTTTATTTAAACCGGCCATATCTGGCCAAAAGTATTCTGCCTGTTTTATGTTCAAAATGGCCAGATCTGGTCTCTCACACCAACCCTACAATATCGTTTTTAAAATTAAGAGCTACCTCATCAAAATCTCAAAGCTACAAGATAATTCCTGATTAGTTCAAGGCAACGTAGATGAAAAAGCATTAATTTTGGCAGAATAATGTGAACACTAAAGGGTTAAACAAATCAACCCCTAGTACTTATTCTGTCAGTCTCTTGCTGAACTAAGTTACGGGGACATAAACACACCAACATCAGTTGTTAAGCGATGGTGGGCAAACACATACACGTAGATACACACACATATATACACCAAGGCGGTGAGCTGGCAGAAACGTTAGCACGCCAGGCGAAATGCGCAGCTGTATTTCGTCTGCCGTTACGTTCCGAGTTCAAATCCTACCGGGGTCGACTTTGCCTTTCATCCTTTCGGGGTCAATTAAATAAGTACCAGTTACGCACTGGAGTCGATGTAATCGACTTAATCCGTTTGTCTGTCCTTCTTTGTCCCCCTTGTGGGTAGTAAAGAAATATATATATATACACATGCGCACACACACACATATAATGGTATTTTTTCAGTTTCCGTCTACCAAATTCACTCACAAGGCTTTGATCATCTCAAAGCTATAGTAGAAGAGACTTGCCCAAGGTGCCACACAGTCATGTCTGCAAATTATATATCTATATATATAAATTTGACATGGGCAATTCTTGTCTTGGGATTCACGGTCAAAAGGCTGGGTGAAATTGCGCGAAAAATTACACAGCTGTATAGAATGATCTGGTGGTGATGCTGGGCTTTGTATTTTTCCATAGCTCCCATGCTTTCCGAGATAATCTACTATAATAATACTCTCGTGTTTATGAATGAGAAAGGAAGGCATGATAGATGAATAAGGAAGGAAGGGGTGATGTCTTACTTGGTAGTGGGATGATGAAAATTGTATGCTGAAAAAATAAATCAAGCAGCGTTTCAACTTTGTGTGGATGCATGTGTGTATATGTAAAAGGGGTGTATATGTGCACGTGCAATGGAAGTGGGATGGTTCATCTTTGTTCGCTTAGTATTTGGGTTTATTTTTTGATTTGGTTGAGTCTTGGTTGTTTTTTTTTGTCAGTTATTTTTAGCGTTTTGACAGAAAAAAGTCATTCTAAAATTGTTTTTTAATGTTAGCGTGCCAAAACAAGTTGAATGCTTACACAGAGCAGGTTTTACAGCTACATCATCCAAACCGACCAGGTGAAACCAGGCTTAGCTTCTAGGATATATATATATATATATATATATCAACATAAATAGGACCTACTCAGCTTATGCAAGGAAAAGATAATGTTGGCGATGTATATCTATATATACATCAGTCTTAAAATACTTGGACAAATTTTCAATTCAAGGTAGAAAGCTGACAAAATCATCATTTAATGTCCCTCTTTCCATGTTGGCATGGGTTGAACAGTTTGATAGGAACTGACAAGCCAGAGGGCTACCCCAGGCTCCAGTGTCGACTTTGGCATGGTTTCTATGGCTGGAGAGAGACATTTCTTAGTACCAGCCATTTTACAGGGGATATACTAGGTGGGTTTTTTTTGTTTTGTTTTGTTTTTCGGCACAGCACTACACCAGTGAGGTCACCAAATGCTTGCAAGACAAGACATCCCTCAACTGAGTGGGATATAATTTTGCTTTCCACTTTTGGCACAAGGCCAGCAAATTCAAGGAAGGGAGTAAGTCAATTACATCAACCTGGGTACTTAACTGGTGCTTATTTATCGGCCCCAAAAGGATGAAGGGCAAAGTCAACTTTTGCAGAATTTGAACTTTCAGTGATTCTGCCAGTTTGCTGCTTTGAGTGGAATATAATATTGAAGGATATGAAAGTATGGTAGAGGAAGGCAGCATGCTGGGTGAAATGCTTCACGGTATTTCATCTGCCACTACGCTCTGAGTTCAGATTCCGCCGAGGTCAACTTTGCCTTTCATCCTTTCGGGGTCGATTAAATAAGTACCAGTTACGCACTGGGGTCGATGTAATCGACTTAATTCGTCTGTCCTTGTTTGTCCCTTCTGTGTTTAGCCCCTTGTGGGTAGTAAAGAAATACACCAGGAGTATTTTACAAGACACTTTT
This sequence comes from Octopus sinensis, assembly GCF_006345805.1. Taxonomy (NCBI): domain Eukaryota; kingdom Metazoa; phylum Mollusca; class Cephalopoda; order Octopoda; family Octopodidae; genus Octopus; species Octopus sinensis. The sequence goes on along the minus strand of NC_042997.1, from coordinate 195,270,761 downwards.
TTGCAGGGGAAAAAATGTGTTTTATATTCCATCAAATACAGTATAATGAGAAAGATTGTATGTAAATATTGAATTTGTGAAAACTTGAAAATTGCTGCGAGTTTTTTTTTTGTTTTTTCTCATTTTCCTTTCTTATCTCCTGCACAGCTCCCCAGTGGAAACTGTATTGTTTTATGCAATCACCACACTACATAATCTGCTGCTTCATCAAGAAGGTTCCAAGATGGCTGTACGATTGGCTGGGGGGTTACAGAAAATGGTGGCACTGCTGCAAAGAAATAACGTGAAATTTCTTGCTATTACCACAGACTGTCTGCAAATTTTGGCTTATGGAAATCAAGAGAGTAAAGTGAGTTGAGTTTAGATTTGGAAATTCTGTAAAATAAATAACAAAATACTCAGATCTTTTCAGTTTGAACGGCAGTTTTTTCTAGCGGTGTCATATGAAATTGTCACCCATAATTATGACCCTAGTATCGATCTATTGCATTTCAATCTCTTTTAGAGTTAGGGTTAGGGGTGGTGGGAAGGGTATCTTTTTTTCTTCACAAATGTAAATAAACCCAATCTGTTTCTTAAACAAGGGACATATTCATACGGCACAGAATGTTTTTTTAACTCAATGGACGTCATCGATTGGTTGAAATTGCAGAAATTGAAAAAAAACAGCAAATATCTTACAAACTATAGAATTTTCTCAATAAAGCCAAGAGAAAAAGATGTTTTATAAACACATTCTACCAGCATACAAAGTTTAACATTTTTTAGTTACCTAGAAATTATGTTAAAAACTGCCGTTCAAACCGAAAGGATCCAAATACTCTAATTCCTATTCATGATTGGTGCATTTTTCTCTACAATTTTCTTCTTATATTTCACTTTCTTAACAAATCTCAATTCTGTTTAATTGCAGTTGATTATATTGGCCAGTGGCGGTCCTGTTGAATTAGTTCGTATTATGAGGTCATACACATATGAAAAACTGCTGTGGACTACTTCCAGAGTACTTAAAGTTTTATCCGTTTGTTCCAGCAATAAACCTGGAATAGTTGAAGCGGGTAAGTAAAGGATATTTTGTTTGAATTTTATTTCTGATTGGTCTTTTTTTTTTGTTTTACAAGTCTGGGACTTATTCTATTGGTCTCTTTTTGTTGAACTATTAAGTTAAGTTACAGGGACCTACCCAGCATGGCTGCAAGCCCTGTCACAAATTTGCTCCCAAGACCAGACTGCTGTCAGATCTTTTCCCATGAACATTAGTTAGATCTTGACATATCTGTATTGCCCTCAACTCCCATCTTTGGCATCCATTTGAGGAGTGTTACCACCAGTTGCTTTGTAAGCATGCATAGCATATGTAGCCAAGCGAGTTGTGCCATCTTACAGCAGCAGTATCCTTTAGTCAGCTCATCCCTTTCCAATAACTTCACTTGTGATGTTCCTGCAATAAGGAATTCTTAGAATAGTCCTAAGGTAATGCTTGTAGTAGACATCTGCAGTTCTACCGATTCTGATGGTGGAAAAACAATACAAGAATGTGGAGAGAGAGAGAGAGAGTTAGGACAAAGAATTAAGAACAGCTGTGTGTGTAGGTGAATGGTGAACATGGAAAGAGGCATGATAAATGCTGGATTGAAAACAATATGCATGCAAGATATTTTAAGCCCTAAAGTCTGTCTGTGCACTTTATAATTTGTTCATCATCATGATCGTTTAATGTCTGCTTTCCATGCTAGCATGGGTTGGACGATTTTGACTGAGGGCTGGCAAACCAGATGGCTGCACCAGGCTCCAATGTTGATCTGGCAGAGTTTCTACAGTTGGATGCCCTTCCTAATGCCAACCACTCCAAGAGTATAGTGGGTGCTTTTTACGTGCCACCGGCACAGGTGCCAGTGAAGTGACGTTGGTAACAATCATGCTCGAATAGTGCCCTTTTACATGCCAAGGGTACGGAAGCCAGTTGGCTGCTCTGGCTACGATCACGCTCGGATGGTGCTCTTGGCACCCTACTAGCACAAGCACAGTCATTGTTAAATCTTAATGCCTTCAGATTAAAGAAGCAGAAAAGACAATGTAGGTTTACATTTATTATACTACTACTACTGCTACTGCCACAACTTTTTCGTACAATATTTAGTTAACACATCGATATAATTCAAGTACTAAATCTGTCTCTGACCGCAGTCAATGTAAGTTTTTGTTTTCAATGATCAATTTCCAATCAATAACACTGTTAAAATTCATGTTGTTATTAAGGTGATGAGCTGGTAGAATTGTTACCGTATTGGACAAAATGCTTAACCCTTTAGTGTTCTGATTATTCTATCAAACATAATGCTTATTGATTCACATTGATTTGAATTAATCATGCATTATCTCATATCTTCAAGATCTTGATGGTGTAATTACTTAATGTAGAATAACATTGTAGGGGAGGTGTGAGGGCCTGGATCTGGTCAGTTTGAACAAAAACAGATTAAATATTTTGGCCGGATATGGCCGGTTTAAATACTAAAGGGTTAATAGCATTTTTTATGACTTGACATTCTGAACTCAAACTCTGCCGAGGTCAACATTGCCTTCCATCCTTTCGGGGTTAAAAAATATAAGTACCTGTTGAGCACAGGAGTCGATTTAATTGACTTAACTCCTCTCCTGAAATTACTGGACTTTTGTCAACATCTGAAACCAATATTTACATTGTTGCTGTTGTTTTAATCATTTCAGGAGGAATGTCCGCTTTAGCTGATAATTTAGCACACGAAAGTCCCCGTGTTGTCCATAACTGCCTCTGGACCCTGAGAAATTTATCAGATGCTGCTACGCGTGTGGTATGTACAATATTTTTATATCCGTTGTAATTATTCATTTGACAATATTTCAGACATTGACAGAATCGATAGAGCAATCAGACAAAATACTTTGCAGTGTTTGTTTTGGCTATTTATAGTCAAAGTTCAAACCCCTCAAGAATCAACTTTAATTTCTCTTCCTCTAGGGTTAATAAAGTCCCAGTCAAGTCCTGGGGCTGACATAATCAACTATTCCCTTCCTGTAAATTTTGGGATTTGTGTAACAGAAGCAGCTTATATAATGTCCTATGTAACTAATACATTCTTGACGGTTTTTTTTTCCCTTTGCTTTTTTTCTTGAGCTCTCTTTTCTTATTTGCCATGGAAACCAGGCCTGGTTTCCATGGCGTATAAGTGAGATTGCAGTTGTGACCAATGCTGGTGTTTCATAACTGGCACCCATGCTGGTGACACATAAAAAGCATCCACTACACTCTTGGAGTGGTTGACATTAGGAAGGGCATCCAGGTGTAGAATTCTTGCCAAATCACATTGGAAACCCGGTGCAGCTTACCAGTTTTCTGTCAAGCTGTCCAACCCATGCCAGCATGGGAAACGGGTGTTAAATGATGATGGTGATCACAACATTCCCCACTGAATGGGATGCCAATCCATTGCAAGGTTCAAGGCCAGCGATTTTTGAGAGGATGGGACAATCCGATTGCATCACCCCCACCCCACCCCCAGTACTTGAGCAATACTTTGTTTTATTGAGTCTGGTGGGACGACAAGCAAAATTGAACTCAAAGCATAAAGAGTGAAAGGAAACGCCACTAAGCGTTTTATCCAACATCATCATCGTTTAACGTCCACTAGCATGGGTTGGACAAGATGTAACTAAACTAAAATCAAGTGGAGGCACATGGCCTAGTGGTTAGAGCAGCGGTCGAGGGATCGCGGGTTCGAATCTCAGACCGGACGATGTGTGTGTTTATGATCGAAACACCTAAGCTCCACGCGGCTCCGGCAGAAGGTAATGGTGAAACTTCTGCTGACTCTTTCGCCACAACTTTCTCTCACTCTTTCCTCCTGCATCTTGCAGCTCACCTGCGATGGACCGGCGTCCCGTCCAGGTGGGGAACCTATACACCAAGAAACCGGGAAACCGGCCCTTATGAGCCAGGCATGTTCGAGAAGGAACAAACAAACTAAAATCAAGATATAGATATACATTAATGCAATAAATAATTTGATACACAAATTAAAATTTAGAAGTTTTTATTAAGAGAACCAGCTTGTTGTTATCTCAGTTGAATGGTTTCATAAACATTCAAATCATTATAGAGGATTTGAATGGCTGAGCTGATAATTCATTGAATGAAACATCTCTCCCCCCTCCCTCTCTGCATATTTCAAGGACCATTAAAGCTTTCATAAAGTATATCCAGTCCATACTGTGAAGTTGTTAGTTTGAAGAAAGACATTCAGCATAAAAGAAAAGACACACACACAAAAAAAAAAAAACTAGCACACTCAACAAAGATATCTGGGTTTCACAGTTGGTGTGTATTCAGGATGTTAAATGAACACAATGAGTGACAAAATGCTTTGACCTGTCCACCCTATGTAGCATGGGAAAGTTATTATAAAAATAATGTCCATATTGGTGTTGGTGTGTATTTTTATAGGAAATAACTTTGACTAAAAACCAGTGACATCCTGAAACATAAATGCAGTAAACCAGTGATTGGTTCATTGGAAACCAATCACAAATGATCCTATTTTTACTGTAATGTAAAAAATGTCCAAACTAGATGTTCAGATTAAAGATTGGTCATCATCATTTTATGTCCGCTTTCTATCAGGGCTGTGGAGTCAAAACAAAAGACTTTGACTCCTCTTTATGTAATAAATTATGTAGATTGTGGTCTACATATCTCATAAAGCATATGCATACACTTGAACTTTGGGTAGGCCTATGTGTTATAACTGGTTTATATTAAAGAATAAAGATGTCGGAGTCTGTATAGTTTTACCGACTCCAGCTACCCCTTAATAGTTTCCGACTCCAGCTGCCCCTTAATAGTTTCCGACTCCAGCTGCCCCATTATAGTTTCCGACTCCAGCTGCCCCTTAATAGTTTCCGACTCCAGCTGCCCCTTAAGAGTTTCCGACTCCAGCTGCCCCTTAAGAGTTTCCAACTCCAGCTGCCCCTTATGAGTTTCCGACTCCAGCTGCCCCTTAAGAGTTTCCGACTCCAGCTGCCCCTTAAGAGTTTCCGACTCCAGCTGCCCCTTAATAGTTTCCGACTCCAGCTGCCCCTTAAGAGTTTCCGACTCCAGCTGCCCCTTAATAGTTTCCGACTCCAGCTGCCCCTTAATAGTTTCCGACTCCAGCTGCCCCTTAATAGTTTCCGACTCCAGCTGCCCCTTAATAGTTTCAGACTCCAGCTGCCCCTTAATAGTTTCAGACTCCAGCTGCCCTTTAATAGTTTCAGACTCCAGCTGCCCCTTAAGAGTTTCCGACTCCAGCTGCCCCATAATAGTTCTGATTCCAGCTGCCCCTTAATAGTTTCAGACTCCAGTTACCCCTTAATAGTTTTCAACTCCATGACTCCGACTCCACAGCCCTGCTTTCTATGCTTACATTGATTGAACTTTTTGATAATACCCAACGGGTCAGGGAACCACATCTTGAATAAAGGGAAGAATAACAGACAGGTTGTTGCAAGACTGAAGGGCCTCTCTTGAATGAGGTGGGAGAATAAAAGACACGATGGACACTTTTCAGTAAGGGGAGAAGTTTAAGTACGAGTAAACTGAAGGAACCGGACCTGTAGATGTATTTGATACTCTTCCTTTGTAACCCAATGTTTTTTGCTCATTCTGTATTTTTATTTTCCTCCTCCACTGTAAGTTTATTGTCTTTTGTTGGTTGCAGGAAGGAATGGAAGGTTTATTACAAATGCTCGTCCAGCTGTTGTCATCGAATGATTTCAATGTGGTCTCCTGTGCAGCTGGTATTCTATCAAATCTTACTTGCAATAATCAACGCAACAAAGTTACTGTGTGTCAGGTTGGTGGGATTGAGGCACTTGTCCGTACCATAATGCAGGCTGGGGATAAAGAAGATATTACTGAACCTGCGGTGAGTTGAATATGTTTTCTTCTGTTCTTTCTATCCCTGTCACTATTTTATGCTTGATTTGATTTTAACCCTTTAGTGTTCAGATTACTCTGTTAAATGTAATAATTTTTCACTCAAATTGTTTTGAATTAATCATGCATTATGTTATAGCTTTGAGGTTTCAATGATGTGATTGTTTGTTTTTAGAATATCAATGTAGGTTAGGTGTGAGAGGCTAGATATCGCCCGTTTGAATGTAAAACATGTAGAATATCTGGGCCAGATATGGCCGGTTTAAACACTAAAGGGTTAAATTACTGTTTGACCCTTTTGCTATATTTCCTATTTCTTTATTGCCCACAAGAGGCTAAACATAGAGGGGACAAACGGATTAAGTCGATTATATCGACCCCAGTGCGTAACTGGGTACTTATTTAATCAACCCCGAAAGGATGAAAAGGCAAAGTCGACCTCGGCGGAATTTGAACTCAGAACGTAACGGCAGACGAAGTACCTATTTCTTTATTACCCACAGGGGGCTAAACATAGAGGGGACAAACAAGGTCAGACATAGGTATTAAGTCGAATACATCGACCCCAGTGCGTAACTGGTACTTAATTTGTCGACCTCAGTGGAGGCAGACGAAGTACCCCTAAGAATTTCGCCCCTCGTGCTAGTGTTTCTGCCAGCTCGCCACCTTTTACTATATTTCTTTTGAGTTATACTAATTCTGAAAATTACAAAAGGTTTATTAAATCAACCTTGTCATTATTAAGCTAGTGTTTGGAACCTAAATTAACATGAAAATTTGTTGGAGGGTTTTAATTTAGCCCAGTGGTCCTCAACCAATTTTTATCTCTGGACCCCTTCAATTCCTGTTTTACTCAGTTGGACCCTCTAAGCTATTCGGTGCTTTTAAAAAATCCCATATTTCTATAATTTAATATCATAAGGAATTGTATTTAAAAAATTAAAATTTGTGTTGTAGAAGCAGAGCCAGTTTATTGCACATAAAATTTTAACTATAAAATCTTGCTGGACCCCAGTTGAGGACCTCTGATTTAGACCTTAAAACAAGAAATTTGTATCATAAAACCAAGGACAGTTTCAGGCAGGTTAATAGCGAAGGGGTTAATTATGATTTATTCAGTTTGATGTAACTTTCTCTTGTTCTTTGATTTGTAGGTGTGTGCTCTACGTCACTTGACTAGTAGACACCCCGAGGCTGAGATGGCACAGAATGCTGTCCGCCTGCACTATGGCCTCCCTGTTCTAGTCAAATTACTTCACCCACCAAGCCGTTGGCCACTTATCAAAGCTGTGGTAGGACTGATTCGCAACCTTGCTTTATGCCCTGCTAACCACGCACCCCTTAGAGAACATGGAGCCCTTCCCAGAATTGCCCAACTTATGATCAGAGCACATCAGGATACCCAAAGGGTATGTAACAGTTCTCCAGTTATTTCATTTTGGTTTTTAAATTATTTACTTTTGCTTTAATGATAAATGACTTCATTTTCTAAAATTAAATTATGCTTCTAACATCTACAAACATTCAAAAAACTGTTTTACTAACCTGTTAAAAGAAAAAGAACATTTTTTTTCCACAAATTAAATTAACTTTACTGTTGACATTTGCTAGTTTCCAAATGCTTATGTAATTGCACTCCAAGTTATACTAGTTTCATAATTATTTTTATTTGATTATAATTATTTGCCTGTTGTTTGGAAATGTTTCCTAATATATTAGAAGGTTAAATGTATTCCTTTCAAATACTTGAAACAGTACCTTGCAAAAGGTATTTCATATCAAAACTTGCTTAATTTCTCATGGATGTTTTTTTTACTTTGCAGAGAGCTTCTATCAGCTCAAATGGCCAAAGTTCCAATTACGTTGATGGTGTTAGAATGGAGGAAATTGTTGAAGGCACCGTAGGGGCACTTCACATACTTGCCAGAGAAGCACATAACAGAGCCGTTATTCGCAGCTTGAATTGTATTCCACTGTTTGTACAGGTAATATTGACTTACCTTTTGTCTCTCCAGATATGTTTGCTAAATGATTTGTTATAGATTGAACTTATGTATTTACTATAATTAGATATCATCATCATCAAAGTTTTACATCCGCTTTCCATGCTGTCATGTATTGGAGTGGTCATTACTGCGCTTCTTGATAAGCCAGAGGATGTTATCTTACAAGTTTCGTTTTTGACTTGGTTCTTATGGCTGGATGCCCTTCCTAACACCATCTACTTTATAGAGTGTACTAAGGGTATTTTTTCATGGCCCCAGCACTAGGAAAGTTGTTCAATAACTTCAACAAAACTTTTAAAGAGGCCTTTTGACCTCACTTAACAGAGAGCATTGGGGCATTGTATCATATCACCTACTCTAGAGGATAAGAGAGACTTGCTTCATGCTTTACAATAAATTTTTTTTAATAAAAAAAGAAACCAGCTGAACTATTTAACCTGACTAGACTCAATACAGGGGATCCCGAAAAGGGACTGTACAGTGATGATTTTGTTCTATGGGACTCCTGAGGCAAAGTGGCTGAGTTCCTTTTGAGTGTTGGGCCTCATTGAGGCAAAGTGGCCGAGTTCCTTTCGAGCGGTGGGCCTCACAGAGGCAAAGTGGCCGAGCTCCTTTCAAGCGGTGGGCCTCACAGAGGCAAAGTGGCTGAGTTCCTTTTGAGTGTTGGGCCTCACGGAGGCAAAGTGGCTGAGCTCCTTTCAAGCGGTGGGCCTCACGGAGGCAAGTGGCTGAGTTCCTTTTGAGTGTTGGGCCTCACGGAGGCAAAGTGGCCGAGCTCCTTTCAAGCATTGGGTCTCACAGAGGCAAAATGGCTGAGTTCTTTTCAAGTGTTAGACCTCATAGAAGCAATGACTAAGACCTTTGGCATTATGTCGTGCTTGAGAAGACCCATCAAGCCGAGCAAAATCACAGTTGTAGCAGATACTGGTGTCATGCAAATTGGCACATAAACACACCCCAGTGTCAACAAATGGCACCCATTACACTCTTAAGTGGTTGGCATTAGGAAGGGCATCCAGCTGTAGAAAACCATGCTAAATCAGACTGGAGTCTGGGGCAGCCTTCCGGCATTCTAGCCCAATCAAACCATCCAACTCATGCCAGAATGGACAACGGATGTTAAACAATGATAATGATGATATTAAGAGGTAAAGATAATTTTGTTGTTTTTTGTTGTCACCGTTTCATTGCTAGGATTAAGAACTAAATTTGGGTGTCTTTTCTTTTCAGTTACTCTATTCCCAGATTGAAAATATACAACGGGTTGCTGCTGGTGTCCTTTGTGAATTGGCTGCTGACAAAGAGGGAGCCGAAATGATAGAACAAGAAGGTGCGACAGCGCCTCTCACCGAGCTTTTACACTCCAGGAATGAAGGAGTTGGTAAGAGATTTTTTTTTTAACAAAATAGTGGTGCAGCCACTAAATAGATTATCTCATTGGTGACAGGTTTGAACTATGATTAAATCATTGTGCTTTTGTTGCTTTCCATAACTTCAATCTGATCTGCATGAGAAGACTTAAATGTACTTGTGTGTTTGATGATATATATTTACATATGTATATGTGTATATACATGTGTATTTGTATATATGTGTGTATAACCACATAGTTGCAGGTCCAGTGGCACCTTAGGCAAGTGTCTTCTACTATAGCCTCAGGCCGACCAAAGCCTTGTGAGAGGATTTGGTAGACAAAAACTGAAAACCCATGATATATATGTGTGTGTGTGTGTGTGTGTGTGTGTCTGCCCACCACCATCACTTGACAACTGGTGTTGGTGCATTTACATCCCCAGCAAAAGAGACTGATAGAATAAATATTGGGCTTAAAAAATTGGAGGTTTGATTCATTCAACTAAAATTGATTGAGGCACTGCCCCACCATGGCCACAGTCTAATGGCTGAAACAAGTAAAAGATGATTGTGTGTGTAATATATATATATATATATATATATATATAATCATCATCGTTTAACGTCTGTTTTCCATGCTAGCATGGGTTGGACGGTTTGACCGGGGTCTGGGAAGCCAGGAGGATGCACCAGGCTCCAGTCTGATCTGGCAATGTTTCTACAGCTGGATGCCCTTCCTAACGCCAACCACTCCATGTGTGTAGTGATATATATATATATATATATATATATATATATATATATATATATATATATTACACACACACAACCCAAAAATGGTTAACTCCTACAGATGGCTAGAAATAAGTGGGCAGAAGTTGTATGAGATTGAGAGGGGAGTAAGAAGCATTGCCATAGTATTCATTCATTCATTTAGCATCCATTTCTATGAAATATAGTTATGAACGATGTCAGTGTTGCGTAACCGGCAGCCATGCTGGTGGCACATAAAAAGCATCCTTCAGACTTTGAGCCTCGTGGAGGCAGGGACAAATGATCAAAACCTTTGGCAATACACCATACTTGAGAAGACCTGTCAAGCCAAGTGAAATCGTAGTCGCGGCTGATGCCAGTGTTTCATAACTGGCACCCATGCCAGTGGCACGTAAAAAGCACCCACTACACTCTTAAATGGTTGGTGTTAGGAAGGGCATCCAGCTGTAGAACCCATGCCAAATCAGATTGGAACCTGGTGCAGCTTACCAGTTTTCAGTCAAACCGTCCAACCCATGCCAGCATAGCAAACGGATAGTAAATGATGATGACGAATACCTAGCAAGCTAACTTACTATGCTGCCTTGAAGAAACATCATCATCAATTAAGAGTGGTGTACTGGGTGCTTTTTACATGGCACCAACATGGTGCTCTCTACATGACGCAAGCACAGGTGCTTTTTATGTGGTGCCAGGCAACAGCATGGGTGCTTTTTATGTGGTGCTGGGCAACAGCATGGATGCTTTTTATGTAGTGCCAGGCAACAGCATGGGTGCTTTTTGCATGGTACCATCACACTTGTAAAATTGATTTACCCTCTTACAAGATATTATATGGTCGTGACTAGCAGTAAATAATCATTAAATTTTATTAATCCTTCCAAATATACAATGTGAAGCTTAAACTTCAGCCCTTATGTGTTTTGGAAACCTACTAACTTAAATCATAAAGTATACTATCAAACAACAAACTCTCGGCTCTTCAAAAGTACTGGCCTCAAACCAAAATTTGAGACTATTATTATTATAGTTAACCTTAACATGGTTTATTACGATATTATTATCAAGTTCTGTAAGGGTGGTACAGATGGTAATGTGCTGAGCAGTAATTATTTTTATAGATTGACAGTTAAAATCCTACCTGTTAGCTTCACCATAGTATTTTATCCCACCACTAGCACTATGACCCGGCAACGCCAGAGTCATAGTGCTAGTACATGCATATACAGCTGCATGCATGCGCACATACACGCGAGTACTGTCCAAATCTCCGACCAATCACATACAGCTAACTGGCATTCAATTGGCGTATCAAGTTTCGGGCATTTTGATTGGGTTTTGGATAGAAAATTCACAAAAAGTCACTGCTATTGATTTTTTAATGACTTTGTGGGGTGACTGGGGAAATGTAAAGATGTGCATGACCAACCTCGGACGGTTTTGAATGACCATAGAAAGTGCGAACCCTCTAACTGAAAAATTGTGGATTTGTATAAAGGACATGCACACAGACATTTTGCCGTTTATATATAGAGAGATTTGTCTGCTAGAAATATTTGCTATATTCAGTTCAATAGACTACAGCTGCTCGAACACAGCATCTGTGTGTATTTGTGAAGGTACAAATTATGCAATAGAAATTTATATGGGGTACACTAAAACCCAAATAGCACAGTGTGGAAAGACAACAGGACTTTGTTCTTAATTCTACAAGAGTTTGGTTATCAGGAAGTACCACAAGTCAGCATTAATCTATCCTAAATCTAAGAGCAGGATTTGATTTTTTTTTTTTTTCTTTTCCTTTTTTTAGCCACATATGCTGCTGCTGTTCTTTTCCGAATGTCTGAAGATAAACCACATGATTTCAGAAAACGTTTGTCTGTGGAACTAACCAGTTCCTTATTCAGAGGAGACCAAAATATTCCATGGACAGAAGTAAGTAGCCATTTTTATTTTAATTTCTTGATGTTAGATTGTTTGAAGACAGCTGTAAGAAAATTCTCTTCTACATTTACCTCCCAAGATTTTAAAATAATAATAATAATCCTTTTTACAAGGCCTGAAATTTGGAGGAGGGGATAGTCGATTACATCGACCCCCTTGCGTAACTGGTACTTAATTTATCAACCCCCAAGAGGATGAATGGCAAAGTCGGCCTCAGTGAAATTTGAACCCAGATCATGAAGGCAGACAAAATACCACTAAGCATTTCACCTGGCATGCTAACGATTCTACCAGCTCACCCTCTTAAGAACTAGACTAATAATAATAATTAATAATTAATAATTATAATAAATAATAATTAATTAATAATAATAAATAATAATAATAAATAACAATAATAATAATCCTTTCTACTGGAAGCATAAGGCCTCAAATTTGTGCGGAGGGGGTAAGTCGATCACATTGATAGCAGTACTTGACTAGTACTGAATTTATTGACCCTGAAAGGATGAAAGGCAAAGGCGAACTCAGCAGAATTTGAACTCTGAACGTAACGACGGGCAAAATACCACTAAGCATTTCATCCAGCTTGCAAACAATTCTGCTGGCTTGCCACCTTCAATGTTAATATTAATAAGAATGGTTTCAAATTTTGGCACAAGACCAGCAGTTTCAGGGGTGGAGTTAAGTCAATTGCGTCAATCCCCAGTGTGCAACTGGTACTTACTTTACTGACCTCAAAATGATGAGAAACCTTGAAGGAATTTTAACTGGAGGAAATGCTGCTAATGTTTCTGCTAGCTCACCACCTTGATGATGGTGGTGATCCTTTCTACTAAAGGGGCAAGGCTTGAAATTTTGGGGGTGAGGATAGATGATTACATCAACCCCAGTGCTCAACTGGTACTTGCTTTATCAACCCCAAAAGGATGAAAGACAAAGTTGACTTTGGCAGAATTTGAACTCAGAATGTAAAGATGGGTGAAATGCTTAGCAGCATTTTGCCTTAATAATAATAATAATAATTGTTTAATGTCCATTGTCCATGCTGGCATGGGTTGGATGGTTTGACTGAGCCAGTCACGCACTCCATGCCAAATCCGGTCTGATTTGGCACGGTTTTCTACGGTTGGATGCCCTTCCTAATGCCAGCCACTCAAAGGATAATGGGTGCTTTTACATGCCACTGGCACAGGTGCCGTTTACATGACACCAATATCTGCCACGCTGCGATTATGCTTGGCTTGATGGACCTTCTCAAGCACAATATAATACCAAAGGTCTTGGTCACTGCCTCCATGAGGCCCAACACTTGAAAGGAGCTCGACCACTTTGCCTCCATGAGGCCCAATACTCGAAAGGAACTTGGCTACCTCGCCTCCATGAGGTCCGCTCAAAAGGAACTCGGGCACCTGACCTCTGCGAGGCCCTACACTTGAAGGGAACTCAGCCACCTCGCCTCCATGAAGCCCAACACTTGAAAGGAGCTTGACCACTTTGCCTCCATGAGGCCCAACTCTGGAAAGGAACTAGGCCACTTTTGTCTCTAATGATAATGATCGTTCTTTTTAATTTCAGCCCAAGGCCAACAATATTAGGGGGGAGGGGCTGAGTTAATTACAGTAACCCCAGTGTTCAAATGCTTACATCAACCCCGAATGTTTAAATTTTTATTTTTTCTTATCTTTCAGCCACCTGGTTTTGCAGACGTGGGCAGCAATTTGCTACCCCCTCCTGCTGAGGACACTTTCAGAGATCAGATATATGTCCCTCCACAGCACCATGGAAGCCAAGGTAGCATGCAGAGTGGTTACCAAAGTGACATGACTAGAGGAGGTGGGACAGGCAGTGGCGGGGGAGGTAATGCTGGTGGGGGAGCAGGTGAGTGAATAAAGTCTTCTTGTCAGAGTTCTATTTTTTATTTTTTTTTAGAGAGGTATGTTTGTACATGTGGATATGTATATATATTTATGCGTGTAATTCTATGATGTCGTCATCATTGTTTAACGTCCGCTTTCCATGCTAGCATGGGTTGGATGAATGACTGAGGGCTGGCAAACCAGATGGCTGCACCAGGCTTCAAACTTGATCTGGCAGAATTTCTACAGCTGGATGCCCTTCCTAACGCTAACCACTCCAAGAGTGTAGTGGGTGCTTTTACATGCCACGGCACAGGGCCAGTCAGGCGGTACTGGCAACGACCTCGCTCGAATCTTTTACAGATGCCACCGGCACAGGTGCCAGCAAGGCAATGCTGGTATCGATCATGCTCAAATGGTATCTTTTACATGCCACCGGCACGGAGGCCAGATAGCCGCTCTGGCAACGATCACGCTCGAATGGTGCCTTTTAAATGCCACTGGCACGGAAGCCGGTTGGCTGCTCTGTCAATGGTCACACTCATATGGTGCTCTTTGCACCCCACTAGCACGGATGCCAGTCATCGAATTTGATTTTGATTTTTGATTTGATGTGTATATATATTTGTGTGTGTAATTCTATGATGTGTATATATTTATATATATTTGTGTATGTGTAATTATATGATTTGTGTCATCATCGTTTAACATCCGCTTTCCATGCTGGCATGAGTTGAACGATTTGGCTGAGGTCTGGAAAGCCAGGAGGCTGCACCAGGCTCCAATTCTGACCTGGCAATGTTTCTTCAGCTGGATGCCCTTCCTAATGCCAACCACTCCAAGAGTGTAGTGGGTGCTTTTTACATACCACCAGCACAGGAGCCAGTCAGCAGGCACTGGCATCGATCACAATCAGATAGTGCTTTTACGTGCCACCAGTACAGGAGCCAGTCAGACAGCACTGGCATCAGCCACGTTTGGATGGTTCTGAGCCAGTCACACGGACTTGGCATTGACCATGTTTGGATGGTGCTTTTTACATGCCACCATCTTGTGTATGTGTAATTATATGGTGTGTATGTATATATATATATATTTGTGTACGTATAATTACATGATTTGTGTATAGAATATAATAGAATATAAGGATAAAAATCATGTTAATGATTTTTGTGAGGTAGTCAAGGGCAAAAACGAGGTTGTTTTCACCCTTGCTCCCTTTATATAATTACATACATATGTATATTATTATTAATTTTATATTTATTTCAAGTAAGATTATATATATTGTGGAATTATATGATATATGTATGTATTTTTGTATATGTGTAATTAGGATGTGTATATATTTGTGTAATTATGATGTATATATTTTGTATATGTGTAATTATATGATGTAAATTTGTTTTGTACGCATACATAACATATATTGCTTGGGAGCAAGGTTCACGAGTTTAATATACTGGGAGGGGAGTAACACTGATGGCCGTACCTTTTTCAAGAGCATAAATGAAATTCATTAACCTCAGTCAGAAATCAAAATGCAGTCCCCAGACTTGGCTGAATGTATGAGTTATACTAACCACTTAATATCTAATCTCTCTCTCACTCTAAATGTATAAAGTAAATAACCTTTAGTTGTATAATTTAGCAACAAAGATAGGCTGGGATATAATAGTTTTCTTGAGTGATTATGTTTAATATAAATCTATTATGAGCCTAATTGCGGGTGATTAGGGTTAATTCAAAATAGCTTCCTTTGGCATAAATTTGGGAATGTTTTTGAATGCAAGTCAGATACTTAAATCATTTGAAAAACTCTTAGAAAAGCAGCACCATTACAGGTAGATATGAAAGAGGAAATGTTTACATAAATGTAAGAGTGTTATTGCTCTTTAATTCTTTTGTGACCATATTTCTCATGACATATGATACCTATGTAATACAATAAAATCTTGGAACTTTTCAAATGTGGCTGGATAAATAGTTTTCCATGTAAAATTAAGGTAAACACTTCAAAATTTGTAGCTTCTATGTATCATAAACAGATGTCTCAGGTGGGTTGGAACAAAAAGGGATATCATCATCATCGTTTAACGTCCGCTTTCCATGCTAGCATGGGTTGGACGAATGACTGAGGGCTAGCGAACCAGATGGCTGCACCAGGCTTCAATCTTGATCTGACAGAGTTTCTACAGCTGGATGCCCTTTCCTAATGCCAACCACTCCGAGAGTGTAGTGGGTGCTTTTACGTGCCAGTCAGGCGGTACTGGCAATGACCTCGCTTGAATCTTTTATACATACCACCTGCACAGGTGCCAGTAAGGCGATGCTGGTAACGATAAGAAATCGAAAATTATATTTTAGTGTCTGTTTACTGCATTGAATATGTTTAGAATACAAGCATCTAGAAGACATAGTCTTGTTTTCACTCAGTTTGAAACAGACTGACTCTACTAACATTTTAAAGTTAGAACTAAAACCCAACATTTTGTCCTGTTTAATTTACTACGTTTCCATTTATTGTGTTGTTTTCAGCATATGATCAGGTGCCTGTGGATTCTATGCAAGGCCTAGAAATCGGCAGCCACCAGGGCAGTGGCTATGGACCAATGGATAACCTACAAGATCTTGGACCGCCTCCTGCTGAGGACTTAAATTTTGAAAACCTAGATACTGGCCTACCTGCCCACACAGGAGATAACAACCAGGGCATGGCCTGGTATGACACTGACTTATAAACTAATAATAATAAGACGTTTGTACATCAAGATATTGGACGAAAAACTACTGACGAACCCACATTGATCCATTTATTTACAGTACCATGTCTTGAAAGAGAAAAAAAAAAAGACAAAATAACCAAAAAAAAAAAACAAGTGTCCACAATGCATATCACTCAGTTGATCTTTACCATTTCAATGGAAACTTCATTCTTTTTTCTCCATTTCACCACACCACCACCACCACCACCACCACTACCACTACTGATTTACTTTGGACCATAGTGCAGAAGCCATTCCAACCTCCAGCCTCTTCATAGAGTTATGGCTTATTAGCCATTAGGGACTGGGATCTGCAAATGCATCCTTGTTTTTGTTTAGTTTTTTTTTTTTTCTGTTTTTTTTCTTTCTTTCTTTCTTTCTTTCTTTCTCTCTTTTTCGTTCTTCTGCCATGTCACCCTCTCTGCATTATTTTGGCCTTCGTCCCCTCTTTCGGCTGACTATTTCTCCCTAAATATCAAACCAGCTGCTGCACACAACCGTGCGCCTATTTTGTCTGTGTGTATGTATGTATATATATATATATATATATATATATATACAAACTTTTTTTTTTTACTATTATTATTTTTATTTCTTTTATTATTTACAAGTTACTATATTACCAGACTCTCATTACTAACAACATAATTTTTTTCTCTCAAACAACCATCCACCCCACCCACCCCTAACCCCTACTCACTCTCCCATCCGCAACTTTACACTGGATTAGATCGTTCATTATCATTTCACTAATCTTCCAAATCCCTTCCCACCAACCCCCAGTTTCCCCCCCTTCTCTCTTTTTTTTCATTCATTGAAACCCTTTTTTTTTTTATTATTTTGCATATTTTTGGCTTTTAAATTTTTGTTGTTGTTGTTCTCCCTTACTATCCCTTCAACACATCTCTCTCTCTCTCTCTACCTATCTATCTATCTATCTCCTCTATATTGCTTCTCTCTTCCGTCTGTCGCTTTATTCTCCCTCTTGTCTAAACCTTCACTCTTTTTATCTATCTATCATCTATCCATCTCTATCTCTTATAATGCTTTATGTATTCCTTATTACTTGTCTTTTCCTTTACCATCCCATTTAATAGTTATAGCAGCTCATAGAGCAGATAATACAACCATATGGATGCCTCTGCTGCTTTGGATGTTACACCTTAGTTTAATAGTAGTCACTCTAGCTGTGCTTTAGTGAACTATTTCTCTCCTGTGCTTTAGTGTAGTTTCACGGCGGACGAATATGTCCACCACGCAATATTGCTGTATTCATGCTCACTAGGAATATCTGTATGCATGTCTTTATAAATAAACTGGGTTTTTTTTTCTTTTGTTTTGTTTTCTTTCATTGATTTTATTTTCTCTACCTCTCTCTACCACTCTCTCTCTGTCTCTGTCTCCTATCCAAACCAACTTGCCTGTTCCTGCACTTCATACAAGACCTATCACCATAATTTTATTTAAGAACTTTTTTTCTCTTTATTTTGTCATGTTCTGAATATACCAACTTAATATATTTAAACAGTTAGATATTTTACTAAAACCTCCAAAATTCCAGGTTATTTTTTCGTAATTAATTCCAACACAGGCATTGTACTTCGTTAGAGATATGGTCACGAAAATGTCAAATGTCAAGTTTACGGGGATAAACAACATACATTGGCCATAATCTTTGTGAGATGACTATAAAAATAATTCTATAATTCTTACAAAGATAATAAATCTGTTAAATTTTCTTTGTCGGAAAGATAATTCTCAGGTTCTGGTAATATGTACTTTCAAAGCTGGTCCAACCACAAAAATAAATATAGTTTCTTATGCCTGAAATTGGAGACTTTGAGACATGCTTTTCTATAAGTTTTGATACAAGCTCTCCATCATCATCATCATCAATCTATCTAAAGTTCTCATTAGAGTTATCATTGTTGAACTATCATCATCCTCCAGCAAGAACTACAATGTGTCCATCCTTTTTCGTTATTTAAACAGTAACATGTTTTTTATTTTTTGTTGCTATTTCTAGCAGGTTGAGCAACTGTGTAGAGAGCCGCTCGTTGACACGGCTCCAGTAGTTTGTTGTTGTTGTAGTTCCAGGGCAGTCCTTTGGCATGCAGATAGTGAGTCAAACCAAGAGGTATCACTCAGAACCATTTTTGTAGTCGTGAGTTGTGGGGGTGGAGCAAATAATTGTGTGTGATGAACCTGTCTCATGCAACCATCATTCAACCCAAACCCTAACCCTACTCCCATCTTTCGTATAACATATTCAAGAACTTACTTTAACCATTTTGCATTTATCCATTTTTGAAGATGGTATGGTATTATTTGAAGGAATCTTTTCGGTTTGAACGGCAGTTTTTTCTAGCCGTGTCATATGAAATTGTCACTCATAATTATGACGAGATAGTGAAGATGCCGACAACCGCTCAGTTCAAAGTCTCTCTTGACCAGAAATGGCCTGAACTCTTTGCATGAACACCCTCCCTGTACATAACTCCATGTCCCCCTACATGACCTTGCTTTTTGCTTTTTGAGCCAAAAAATTAACTTAACTAACTTAACTATGACTCTAGTATTGATCTATTGCATTTCGATCTGTTTTAGGGTTAGGGGTGGGGAGTAAGGGTATCTTTTTTTCTTCACAAATGTAAATAAACCCAATCTGTTTCTTAAACGAGGGACATATTCATACGGCACAGAATTTTTTTTTTTACCTCAATAGACATCAGTGATTGGTTGAAATTGCAGAAATTGAAGAAAAAAACAAGAAATATCTTACAAACTATAGAATTTTCTCAATAAAGCCAAGAGAAAAAAGATGTTTTATAAACACATTCTACAAGTATACGAAGTTTAAAATTTTTTAGTTACCTAGAAATTATTTTTAAAAACTGCCGTTCAAACCGAAAAGGTCCATTTGAAGAAAATTTAGCTGCTGGTTATTGTAAATCAAACGGCCATTTAGTGGTTTCTTCATCAGCTGAAATGCTTTTTTGTAAATGTCGAAGCTTGGCTTCTCGCTTAACTTTGAAAGATTGTACAATTAATAGAGGAACATTGGCTATGAGACATTTTGGCATCACTGGTTCGATGTTGACTTATTTGATACCTGACATTCCTTTTACTGTTTCTCTCATTGCTCTCCCTCTTTCTCTCTCTCTCTCTGTATGAGAGGTAAAGTGTTTATCAACCATGTTCAATTAATAAATTATCTTGCTCGCTCTCTTTCACTCTTTCTATCTTTATATGTTTCCCCACTCCCAGTGGAGGGGTTTTTTTGTCTTGCAAAGTACTTGGTGACCCTGTCGGTACTGGTGCCACATTAAAAGCACCCAGTACATTCTGTAAAGTTGTGGGTGTTAGGAACAGAATCCAGCTGTAGAAACCATGCCAAAGCAGACAATGGAACCTAGTGTGGATCTTGGCCTTACCAGCTCCTGTGAAACCATCCAACCCATGCCAGCATAGAAAACACAACTGATGTTTCTGTGTTTTACTCCAGCACCAAGACGGCTGAATGTCCAGTCAGCTGTGCCAAATCATCTCATTCCAATACTCTTTTACTTGTTTCAGTCATTTGACTGTGGCCATACTGGAGCACCGCCTTTAGTTGAGCAAATCAACCCCAGGACTTATTCTTTGTAATCCTAGTACTTATTCTAGCGGTTTCTTTTGCCAAACCGCTAAGTTACAGGGATGTAAACACACCAATATCAGTTGTCAAGCGATGTTGGGGGACAAACCCAAACACACGCACATAAATATATATATGACGGGCTTCTTTCAGTTTCCGTCTACCAACTCCACTCACAAGGCTTTAGTCTCCCCAAGGCTATAGTAGAAGACACTTGCCCAAAGTGCCATGTAGTGGGACTGATTGTCAAACATTGAGAAATATTACTTTGTATGAAAACAAGTCCGGTTTGGTTCCAAGAACATAATCCAGCTTTAGAAAAATCTCACTCGAATTCCATCTGACCCATACAAGCTCAAATAAGTGGACATTAAGATAATTAATGTAAAGTATTGATTGTATTGTGGAGGCACATGACCTAATGGTTAGAGCAGTGGACTCACAGTCAAGGGTTCGATAAGCTCCACGCGACTCTGGCAGAAGGTAATGGCAAGCTTCTGCTGACTCTTTCACAACTTTCTCGCACTCTTTTTATTTTCTCCTGCATCTAGCAGCTCACTTGTGATGGACTGGCATCCCATCCAGTTGAGGAACCTATACGCCAATAAAACTTGCCTTTACGAGTCAGGCATGGCTCAAGAAAGAACAAACAACAACGATTGTATTGTTATTAAAGCAGTGAGTTTAGTGTGAACTTCTATTAGAAATATTGTAAAGTCATGAAGGTAGCAAGCTGGCATAAACGTTAGCATGCTGGGCGAAATGCTTAGCGGTATTTTGTCTGCCGTTACGTTCTGAGTTCAAATTCTGCCGAGGTCGACTTTGCCTTTCATCTTTTCAGGGTCGATAAATTAAGTACCAGTTACGTACTGGGGTCGATGTAATTGATTAATCCGTTTGTCCTCTCTGTGTTTGGCCCCTTGTGGGTAGTAAAGAAATAGGTATTTTGTCTGCCAATTACATTCTGAGTTCAAATTCTGCCGAGGTCAAGTTTGCCTTTCATCCTTTCGAGGTCGATAAATTAAGTACGAGTTACACACTGGGATCGATTTAATCGATTTAATCCCTTTGTCTGTCCTTGTTTAGCCCTTTGTGGGCAATAAAGAAATAAACATTAGCATACTGGGTGAAATGCTTAGCAATATTTCATCTGTTTTTACGTTCTGAGGTCAACTTTCCCTTTCATCCTTTCAGGGGTCAATAAATTAAGTACCAGTTGCATACTGGGGTCGATCTAATCGACTAGCCCCCTCCCAAAAAATTTCAAGCCCTGTGCCTAGAGTAGGAAAGAATATTGTAAAGTCATGAAAGTAACAAGGCTCTAAAATGAAATGCTCCATATTTCAGTTTGAGTCCTCTCAGTGCTGGCTCCCTTTCAATCTTTTGTAATTGATAAATCTGTTGTTTAGCCCCAGGTCAGTTCAATGATGAAGAGCATTCCAATTGTGATCACCCCTTCAGGCACAGAAATCCCAAGACTGTATTATCTGATGTGTTTTTTTTTTTATTCTATGATGCTCGAATGTAAATTAGAAGGATATTCTGCTTCTGTTTACCCACATAGCAGCTTCCTTGTAAGCTCAAAGTGGATAAAAGAAAAAGAAGCAGTATAGAGGCTTAGTGGTTAGAGCAGGGGTCGTGGGTTCAAATCTCAGACTGGGCGACGCATGTTTATGAGCGAAAAACTTAACCTCCATGCGACTCAGGCAGAAAATAATGGCAAACTTCTGCTGACTCTTTTTCCCCTACATCTAGCAGCTCACCTATGACAGACCAGCATCCCGTCCAGGTGGGGAACCTATACACCAGTGAACCGGCCCTTACAAGCCAGGCGTGGCTTGAGAAGGAACAAACAACAACTGTTTGCAATAGGATGTTTTGTTTTTTGTATTTTTTTCAGACGAAAATCATTAATATCAGTCTTGTTTTGTTCTCCCTATATAAATTTTAACTTCGTTAAATCTCATATATTCGGTGAATTCTTAATCACTGTCTAACAGGCGTAGGAGTGGCTGTGTGGTAAGTAGCTTGCTTACGACCCACATGGTTCCGGGCTCAGTTCCACTGCGTGACACCTTGGGTAAGTGTCTTCTATTATAGATTCAGTAAGACCAAAGCCTTGTGAGTGGATTTGGTAGACAGAAACTGAAGGAAGCTTGTCATATGTATATATATGTATGTGTGTCTATTTTTGTCGTCCCCCCCCCCAATATTACTTGACAACCGATGCTGGTGTGTTTACATCCCCATAACTTAGCGGTTCGGCAAAAGGTACTAGGCTTACTAAGAATAAGTCCTGGGGTCGATTTGCTCAACTAAAGGCGAAGCTCCAGCATGGCCATAGTCAAATGACTGAAATAAGTAAAAGAGTAATATCAAAACCTTCAATTTCAAAACCATCTACTTACAGAATTGGAAGAACGTCTGATAAATTACCTTGTATTTGGTTAGGTCATTTGACATATCTAATTGAAACAGGATCGAAAAATATTTGCTTTTTATCCTTCCGCTATAGATAAAGCAAATACCTGAGTTTTAATTGTCACAATTCAGGTACCTATTTTATCTGACAGAAGAACAGAAGGCAAAATTAACACAGGCAGTATGATCCAACAAGTGGTTTTATAAAAATTTTGCTTTTCAGCCTTCTGAAATTGATCAAATAAGTACTTGGGTCATTGATTTTATATATATATATAATCCTAGCCTGCATGGAACAACAGTAGAGGTGGGTGGAATGTGTCCATAAATCTTTTTAAGCCTTCTACTCTTACCTTGAAAGATATTGTGATCTCTCTTGAGAAGCCCCATGTATATACCATCAAGATGATTTTGATACTCCTTCATAGTCCATAGAGAAGAATGCTCTCAACAGATGATGTGTAGATATATTCTGATTAAGTTAAATTACAAGGATTGCAGTATAATATCCTTTATCATCGTCATTTAACATCCGTTGTCCATGCTGGCATGGGTGGACAGTTTGACTGGGCTGGCACACTGGAAGGCTACACCAGACTCCAGTCTGTTTTGACATGGTTTTCTATGGCTGGATGCCCTTCTTAATGTCAACCAGTCTGAGAGTGTAATGTGTGTGTTTATGTGTCACTGGCACAGGTGTCATTTGCATGACACCGGGGTGCTGCCAGCACAGGTGCCAATTTGCATGACATCAGTATCTGTCACAAAGCAATTTTGCTTGGCTTGATGGGTCATCTCAAGCACATAATGCCAAAGGTCTCAGTCGTTGCCTCTGAGAGACCCAACACTTGAAAGGTCACTTTGCATTCATGAGGCTCAACACTCAAAAAGAAACTCAGTCACTTTGCCTCCATGAGACCCAATGCTCGAAAGGAACTCATTCACTTTGCCTCCATGAGACCCAATGCTCGAAAGGTGTTCTTTACGTACCACCAGTGCAGGTGCACTTGGCTTGACCAGTCCTCTCAAGCACAACACATTACCAAAGGTTTCAGTTATTGACTCTGTGAAGCTCAAAGTTCAAAGATCATGCTTCACCACCTCATCCCATGTCTTTTTGGGTCAACCTCTACCACAGGTTCCCTCCACAGTTAGAGATCAGCACTTCTTTACGCAGCTGCCCTCATACATTTATCTGAAGTTTATATCATCATCATCAAGATCGCAATCTCTTTTTTCAATATGACCACTCAAAAAATATTACGCTGTCCCCCACCACCACTACTTTGCACCAAAAAAATACAAGTGCTGCGCCCAATTTGTTTGATTAAACCCTTTAAGGGGATACCCCATCGCGCTGCAGTTCTATAATTGAAACAAATAAAGATGAAAAAAAGAATTATAATGTACAACACTTAAAACATATTCACCCAAAGAAATTAGACTTTGGAGCACACAACTGATTGAACGCTGAACCATGTGGTTAGGAAGCAAGCTTCTTACCACACAGCCATGCCTGCACCAATGTGGAAAAAAATTTATTCCTTTTCTTAAGCCAAGGTGCAGGCATTGGCTGTGTGGTAAGATGTTTGACTCCCAATGACACGGTTCTGGGTTCAGTCCCACTACATAGTACCTTGAGCAAGGTTCTTCTTTTACTATAGCCTTGAGTTGACCAAAGTCTTGTGAGTGAATTTGGTAGACAGAAATGGAAAGAAGCCTGTCATATATATATGTGTATGTGTCTGTTTGTCTCCCATCCCCATCACTGCTTGACATTGACCACGTTCGAATGGTGCTTTTTACGTGCCAGTCAGGTGGCACTGGGAACAAAAAAATGTAAGTTCATCGTGCTGAAGAAAGAGCAATAACTCCTGAAATATGCATGTACACCCAATAGACGTATTTGTGTACGAAACACCTTAACTTTCAATGCTGCCCTCTAAATTCTGTAGATATACAAGGTGCATGAGTAGCTGTGTGGTAAGTAGCGTGCTTACCAACCACATGGTTCTAAATTCAATCCCACTGCGTGGCACCTTGGGCAAGTGTCTTCAGCTATAGCCTCAGGCCGACCAAAGCCTTGTGAGTGGATTTGGTAAATGGAAACTTCAGGAAGTCCGTCGTATATATATTATATATATATATATATATGTGTGTGTGTTTGTCCCTCCTACCATCGCTTGGCAACTGATGTTGGTGTGTTTACGTCCCCGTAAAATAGCGGTTCGGCAAAAAGAAACCGATAGAATAAGTCCTGGGGTCGATTTGTTCGACTAAAGGTAGTGCTTCAGCATGGCCGCAGTCAAATGACTGAAACAAATAAAAGGAAAATAATACAATTATTTTTTTTTTAATCGATATTTTTAATGTTGATGATTAACACGAATATTCAGGTGGATTTTTTTCCCCTAGATTCGTTTCTACAAACATCTTTTTGTAAGGCAAACGTTTACATTTCAGCCTACTATTTTTTTTTTTTTTTTTATCCGAACTGAGCTGGGTCGACTTGGTGAAAGCTGCCAAACAGTACCTTTAGGTATAAAGGAAATTTTGTTTGAATGAGCGCCGATAATTTCACTTTAACCCATTCGTGAATAGATTTAAATCAATCTAGCCTACGCATCTGGTGGCGGCGAAGCCAGTGACAACATTTCCCTGTTGGCACTTACGTATCTCTAAGGACTAGACACGTAATAAATCACAAACTTCAGTTAAATTGACATGGACCGTTAAATTATGTCGTCTTATATACATTAATATATTCTGCGTCATTCCATTTGTTGACTAATAGCAAATAAACAAATATATTTATTGCTGTGTACGTGCGATTTCTGTTTCAGACGCAAGCATGTCTGTGTGGTTAAGGAGTTTGTTTCTCAACCACATGCTTTCTGGTTCTGTCCCAGTGTCTGACACTTTGAACAAGAGAGTAAAAACGTCAGACAAATTAGTCATTTGAAACTGTCTGCTTCGAAATAAATAGTTGTCTAAATGTTCAAACTACTAACTCACTTTTTATATATAGAATAGAATCTTTACCTTTTGACCTACAGAGTAACTAAACACTTTCAAACTTCGGACACTGGTAGACTGTGTCATATAAAACATCTTTTACTCTTAGCATTTTTGAGAAAAACTTATATTTACGAAGTAATTTCACGTTAAAGTAGGCCTATTTCGGTAATTTCAACCAATCAATGACGTGTATTCAGTTGAATAAAATTACTGCCTTTGTTTGTCAACAAGAACTTCCGGCGGTGTATTTTTCGTTTGTCACATTTATCTATGACAACCCTAACCCTAAAACCTTAAAACCAGTACAAACGCACGAAAGATGTCATAAATAACAGTGACAAACGAAAAATACACCGCCGGAAGTTCTTGTTGACAACCAATAGCAGTAATTTTATTCAGCTGAATACACGTCATTGATTGGTTGAAATTACCGAAATAGGCCTACTTTAACGTGAAATTACTTCGTAAATATAAGCTTTTCTCAAAAACGCTAAGAGTAAAAGATGTTTTATATGACACATTCTACCAGTGTCCGAAGTTTGGAAAAATTATTTTTTAAATCTGTAGGTCAAAACCCATTAATATATTCTGTGTCATTCCATTTGTTGACTAATTGCAAATAAACAAATATGTTATTACTGTGTACGTTCGATTTCTGTTTCAGATGAAAGCATGTCGATGTGGCTAAGGAGTTTGTTTCTCAACCATATGCTTTCCCCAGTGCCTGACACTTTGAACAAGAGAGCAAAAACGTCAGACAAATTATAGTCGTTTGAAACTGTCTGGCTCGAAATAAATAGTTGTCTAAACGTTAAAGATGAGCGGTTAAAATCTTATTTCAAACTCACTTTTTATATATAGAATATATATCTATACACACTTTAACACGGTAAGATTAAAGCTTGTAATTTGGGTAGTTGAACGTCGAAGAGTCGTCTTGGTGGAATGATATCCCGACCATTGGTATACGATAAATGCGCCGTTTAAATTCCGTGGCAGCCTAGCCATCTATCGGTGAGGGAGGGGTTCGTTCAAGCATTGTTTGTTTTTCACCTAGTGTATTGTAAGCTATTATTTATAGCAACACTCACGTTTGAACGGATCCATAGAAGATACTTACTTTACAGCAGTGTTTCTCCGAAAGAAGAGGTTGTTAGGATTGAAAAAGGAGTGGACACGTTCTTGTGTTAAATAAGATTAAAATAACTAAATTTTTAAAACCTGTCCAACGCCATGGCAGAGAAAGAAGACTAGGTACTTTTTGGTTATCTCACCCCCATTAAAAAAGAATGGGTTATTTCCCCACATTTTACGAGAAATATCGGTACTTTTGGTTATCTCCCTCAACTAAAAAATTGTTTAACTCTGAATAAAACAAAAGAAAAACGAAAAAATTAATAAACATGAAAACTGAAAAAAAAAATTAACATCTTATTGAATCTTTATATTTTTATATTTCATTTAGTTTCAGCTCACGAGCTGTGGCCATGCTGGGGCACCGCCATTTACAAAAATGATTGTACGCCCGCAGAGGGACTTGAACCCGCGACCCTCAGATTAAAAGTCTGATGCTCTACCGACTGAGCTATGCGGGCGGACTGATAATAGCTTTATAATAAATCATATCATTCCTATTGAGGAGGCCAAACGTTAACAATATATTGAAGTATTGAATCAAAAGGGTCAATTTCGTGTTACCACATAAACTCAATTTTTTAGTGGGGAGATAACCCAATTTTTTAATGGGGGTGAGATAACCAAAACGTTCCGAAGACTAAGGGATCATACCAAAAACTACTCTAATGTTTAGGGTGGGACTGACAATTCGTCGGTAATAAAATATGACTTTTTTTTTCTCTATCTAAAACTGCGAGTTTATTTCCGTTCGCCTTCAAAGGAGAGAGACAGGTGGTGGAAACACACAGACAGACAATTTTCAAGGGCGGGACGCCTTTGATGATCAGTCTACTCATAGAATATAGGCGCAGGAGTGGCTGTGTGGTAAGTAGCTTGCTAACCAACCACATGGTTCCGGGTTCAGTCCCACTTCGGGCAAGTGTCTTCTGCTATAGCCCCGGGCCGACCAATGCCTTGTGAGTGGATTTGGTAGACGGAAACTGAAAGAAGCCTGTCGTATATATATATATATATATATATATATATATATATATATATATATATATATATATATATACAATTGCAGCGTGGAAGGTGTTTATAAGCCATTTAAGAAACACACAAAAGCCGTTCGATTCACTTCAACATTTAAGTTTAATTTGTCAAAATATTTTCGACGCTAAAATCCGCGACCTGTTCACTGACAAAGTCCGTGCTGCATCTCAGTGAACAGGTCGCGGATTTTAGCGACGAAAATATTTTGACAAATTAAACTTAAATGTTGAAGTGAATCTAACGGTTTTTGTGTTTCTTAAATGGCTTATAAACACCTTCCACGCTGCAATTGTTTTCGTTTCAGCACACGATCTCAGATCAAATTACTTGCTATGCGAGTACATCTCCTATATATATATATATATATATATGTGTGTGTGTGTGTGTGTGTGTGTGTCTGTGTTTGTCCCCCTGGCATTGCTTGACAACCGATGCTGGTATGTTTACGTCCCCGTCACTTAGCGGTTCGGCAAAAGAGACCGATAGAATAAGTACTGGGCTTAACAAAGAATATGTCCCGGGGTCGATTTGCTCGACTAAAGGCGGTGCTCCAGCATGGCCGCAGTCAAATGACTGAAACAAGTAAAAGAGTAAATAGTATAGGAGTAAATACCACCAACCTTCTTATTCCCTAGACCAAGGCAAGGGGCCTTTTTCATATATGCCAGCGCATACATACATACATATCTGGGACTATATAAATCTGCAAGACCTTTTCAAGATTTAAAGGATGGTGAACAAAACAAGATACTTCCCTTCACAATTTTACTACCAAGTAGGCGGCCTGTCAAAATTTAGCAGTATCGCCCGGCGTTGCTCGGGTTTGTTTCGACCCCTTAGAATTAGAATTTTTGAAAAGTAAAAATTTTGCATTAAGTAGTTTGTTATTCTCTTTAAGTGAACATTTTTCTGGTTGAAATACAGCGAAAAATGGCGACACAGCAGTCAAAAAATCGTAAAAAATAGGGATTTTCATAGAAAAAAAGCACCTTTTTGGGGTAAATAATTTTTGGTGTTAACATGGTCCGATTTGAATTTTTTCTTCTATGGAAGGAAGAGCAAGCCTTCTATCATACTCTCAATTTTGGTCAACTTGCGCCGCAGGGTCTCGGAGGAGATAGTGTTAGTTCAAGGTTACCAAACCTGCAATACACAAACAACTTCAGCTTTATATATATGAATCGACCCCAGGACTTTTTTTTTTTTTCAAAAACCTGGGGTTTATTCTATCGGTCTTTTAGCCGGACCGCTAAGTTACGGGGAACATAAACGCGCCAACACCGGCTATCAAGTGTGGTGGAGGACAAACACCGACACATACATATATATATATATATATATATATGTTTTTGTCCTGTTATTACTATTATTGTTTTTTGTATTTATTGTGTGGCATCGTCCGTTTTTCTCTCCTTTTCCAAGAAATCTAATGCTCGTAGCTTAGTTTTTCCTTGGGGCTGGCCGGATCGGAGCGATCTCAAGATTACTCAGCCGAAATTGCGAGTATGATCCGGTTCTTGACTGAAGATTAGAGGCTTCGAATGATCCGTCCGTTTTTTGTGTCGTCTATTTGAGTGTTTTGCGTTCTTGTCCCATTTTGTACTTTTATATATATATTTTATATATTTTAATATATATATATATATATATATATATATATATATATATATATATATGCGACAGGCTTCTTTCAGTTTCCATCTACCAAATCCACTCACAAGTCTTAGAGGATACTCGCCGAAGGCGTCAAGTGGGACTGAACTTGGAACCATGTGGTTTGGAAGTAAGCTTGGGTAATTATATTACTCTGGTATTGAAAATGTGTTTTTATTTTATCATCAAAATCCCGACATCTTCTGGCCTAAAGTGTCTCTAAGGCCGCGAGTCTCCCTACTTTTGCACTAAACTACCGGTGGAAATGTGGAAAGGATATTTTAATAATTGTAAATATATACTCGAAAGATGAAGTTAATAGTCTGGAAAATTATAATCTAAAATAGCTTTTTATTTATTTATTTATTTATTCTTTCATTTCTAAGACTGTGTGGTTAGGTTCATGTGTACTTCAGAGAAAATACCTTCCTTTAAGTGTTGAAGGAGAGTCGAAACGAGATACAGTAAACAAGGTTGTCACTTCAATAGGGAGTGAGGTGGAGAAGGCGAAGATGAAAGGAGCCGCTCGGTTGAGGGGTCGATAGGTTTATTCCCGTTTGTTTCTTTGTGCCGAGTAGTAGTAATTCGCTCAGTCTAGAGGGATTCGTTCAACGTCGTCTCCGTCGTCATCGCCACCACCATCATCATCATCACCACTATAAATACCAATACCATCATCATTGCAATCATCGTTATCGCCATCATCACCACCACTACCGCTATCATCATTATCACCATCATCGTCGGGGTCATGGTCATCATCATCATCATCATCATCATTTCAATCGTCTTCATCATCAACACAGCTATCTTTGGCACATCTGTCTTCCTTGTTTCTTTATCCACAAGGGGCTTTAAACATAGAGAGGACAAACAAGGACAGCAAACGAATTAAGTCGATTACATCGACCCCAGTGCGTAACTGGTACTTAATTTATCGACCCCGAAAGGATGAAAGGCAAAGTCGACCTCGGCTGAATTTGAACTCAGAACGTAACGGCAGACGAAATACAGTTACGCATTTCGCCCGGCGTGCTAACGATTCTGCCAGCTCGCCATCTGTCTTCCTTAACCACATCCCGATGTGTTTTGTGAAGTGATATTTTCATATCCCGAAAATATCATAAAGTGACGTTGAGGACAACCTCTATGTGGTCATTCAATTTGCTAAAAATAACAACTTAATTACCTAAAATCAAACTCTGTTTTTGTTTTATGGGTTTCTTTTCTTCGGATTTACTTAGACGAAGAAGGACAGAGACCGTGTCATGACCCATTTTCAGGGCCTCCATCACAGGTGAGAGGAAGTTATTCGTCAAACTTGGAGTCCCGAACATTTCTAACACTTTGGTGCCAAGATGCCAAGCGATGGTGTTAAACTGGTTGAAGAATGCTGTCGACCAATCAAATAACGAAAACGATTCCTTCAACGAAATTCTGCAGTTTTCCTCGACCAAATTTCACTCTCAGTGCTTTTGGCAGCTCAGAATTATGATAAAAGACACTTGCCCAGGGTACCGAGCAGTGAGATTGAACCCGAAACCACATTGTTGAGAAGTGAACTTCTGAACCCCACAGCTATATCTGCACTCGTGAATCTTTAATCAAAGAATCGTACTGCGTGTTACAAGTTGATGAAAGACATCAGCTCCTGAACACTGTAATAAGAAAAAAACGGATCTTTTCACTTTGACCGGCAGATTTAAAAAATAATTTCTTTGTAAGTAAACACGTTTAAACTTTGTATACTGGTAGAATGTGTCACATAAACATCTTTTTCTCTTGGCGTTCTTGAGAAAATTCTGTAGTTTGTAAGCTATTTGTTGTTAAGTATCGATATGTTTTATGTGACACATTCTACCAGTATACGAAGTTTAACCGTGTTTACTTACAAAGAAATTATTTTTTAAATCTGCCGGTCAAAGTGAGAAGATCCAAAAAAAAAAAAAACAACGCTCGTCTATTGCGACCATATTCGAAGAAGCAGAGGTCTGGAAAACATTATCATAGAAGGAAATTTAAAGGGCGATTAGTTCAAGAGGCAAGCAAAGAATGGAATAGATGAATAGACAATATCATGGACAGGAGTGACAAAGCAGCTGGAGAACCCGTGTCACTTAATATTTTGCTGTACGTGAAAATGTCACGGATCTTTACCTTTTGACCTACAGATTAAAAAAATTATTTTTTGGTAACTAAACACTTTCAAACTTCGGACACTGGTAGAATGTGTCATATAAAAATATCTTTTACTCTTAGCATTTTTGAGAAAAACTTATATTTGGGAGGTTATTTCACGTCAAAGTTCTCGTATTTCGGTAATTTCAACCAATCAATGACGTGTATTCAGCTGAATAAAATTACTGCCGTTGTTTGTCAACAACAATCGGCGGTGTATTTTTCGTTTGCCACTGTTATTTATGACATCATTCGTGCGTTTGTACAGGTTTTAAGGTTTTAGGGTTAGGGTTGTCATAAATAACAGTGACAAACGAAATATACACCGCCGGAAGTTCTTGTTGACAACCAACAACAGTAATTTTATTCAGTTGAATACACGTCATTGATTGGTTGAAATTACCGAAATACGAGGACTTTGACGTAAAATAACTTCCTAAATATAAGTTTTTCTCAAAAATGTTAAGAGTAAAACATGTTTTATATGACACATTCTACCAGTGTCCGAAGTTTGAAAGTGTTTAGTTAGAAAAAATTATTTTTTAAATCTGTAGGTCAAAAGGTAAAGATCCCATTCTCATAGAAGGAAATGTAAAGAGTGATTAGTTCAAGAGGCAAGCAAAGCACGGAATAGATGGACAATATCATGGACAGGAGTGACAAAGCAGCTGGAGAACTCGCGTCACTTTATATTTGCAGTACATGAAAATATCATTTCACGAAACACATTGGAATTCAGTTAAGGAGACAGATGTGTTAAACATAGCAGTATGATGATGATGACGACGACGATGGTGATGATAATGATGATGCAGTGTCATCAATACGCTGCAGGAGTATGGTATATGACGACGACGACGACGAAATTAAATGATTTAGTCCTTGATATATTAATATGACTGGATTGCCCATTCCTGGAGCCAATTTGGGTGTAGCTTTGCTCCACCGGAATGGAAAAACAAATGGTATGGAGAGAATCCAACTTAAAGTGTCCTGAATCCCAGTTAAAGCGTGGTATATGCTAAGTCATACTCACTAGTAAACTATAGCGTTTGGTGACGGATCAATATCCGAAACGTTGAAAATATTACCTCTCTCTATGAAAGCGTCAAGCAAACGCGTTTATCAAAGTCTTGTACTTCGTACGTTGTCCTTTTTAACGGTCATTGTATTTACGATATATGTGTAACAGGCTTTATCGATCTCGAAAAGATGATAGCCAAAGTTGACCTCGGCGGTATTTGAATATAAAGACAGACTGAAATGTCGCTAAGCATTTTTGCCCGGTGTGCTAACGATTCTGCTAGCTCTCTGCCTTCTGTTAATACAATATTAAATTAAACTCAAGAACAGTGGAATGGCAGAATCGATAAAGCATCAGAGTAAAATACCTTGCTGTGATTTATTGCATATCTTTATACTCTGAATTCAAATCCTGCCAGAGTTGACTTTTCTTCCTCATCCTCGAAAAGTTGATGAAATAAATACGAGACATGGACTGGAGTCGATACACCCTCTTCCGAAAATGTATAGACCTATAAATGTTGGAAATCTATATATACATGAGGCTGAATTTGTCTGTGTATGGCAGGTTTGGTAGCCTTCAACTAACACTATCTCCTCCGAGACCCTGCTGCGCAAGTTGACCAAAATTGAGAATATGATAGAAGAAGGCTTGCTCTTCCTTCCATAGAAGAAAAAATTCAAATCGGACCATGTTAACACCAAAAATTATTTACATCAAAAAGGTGCTTTTTTTCTATGAAAATCCCTATTTTTTACGATTTTTTTGACTGCTGTGGCGCCATTTTTCGGTGTATTTCAACAAGAAAAATGTTCACTTAAGAGAATAACAAGCTATATAATGCGAAAATTTTACTTTTCAAAAATTCCAATTCTAAAGGGTTGAAACAAACCCGAGAAATAGAAATTTTAAGGACTAGCATTGATAAACGGAAATATAGAAAAAAACAGTCAATCTAACTTGGAAAAAATGTTAAGATTGTTTTATTTAAACATATTTTAAAGTTACTCATTAACTGTCAATATACGGCTTGTTTACAATGGCAACACAGTTTATGAAACAGAATAACATGTGTGCGAAAGAAAACATATTTAGGATCATTTCGGTTTGAACGGCAGTTTTTCTAGCGGTGTCATATGAAATTGTCACCCATAATTATGACCCTAATATCGGTCTATTGCATTTCAATCGGTTTTAGGGTTAGGATTAGGGTTAGAGTTAGGGGTGGGGGGAAGGGTATCTTTTTTTTCTTCACAAATGTAAATAAACCCAATCTGTTTCTTAAACGAGGGACATATTCATACAGCACGGAATGTTTTTTTTACCTCAATGGACGACAGTGATTGGTTGAAATTGCAGAAATTGAAGAAAAAACAATAACAAATATCTTACAAACTATAGAATTCTCTCAATAAAACCAAGAGAAAAAGATGTTTTATAAACACATTCTACCAGTATACGAAGTTTAAAATTTTTTAGTTACCTAGAAATTAGGTTAAAAACTGCCGTTCAAACCGAAAAGATCCCATATTTATTCACTATTCTCAATTAAACAAGCTAACAAAAATGATTTAATCAGTGTTTGAAATTTTCTGGTGAATTTTTGTTTCAAGGGTTTGTAAATATTCTACTGAGGCCGACAATTGTAAAACCTCGAGAACGTTAATGATTTCAATATAAATTGCTTTTTCTCCCTCATTCTCTCTCTCTCTCTCTCTCTCTCTCTCTCTCTTCTCTCTCTCTCTCTCTCTCTCTCTCTCTCTCTCTCTCTGCGTGTGTGTGACTGTGTGTAACATGACTTCAAATTTTAATTTCCATCTACCTTTCATGCACTTCTCAAATCACTACCGCCTGTCAAGTAAACATTTTCAAATCCATCATTTTCAATATCATTTCCACTTGGCCTCTTTCTGAAATACTATCAACTACCTGGATTTGGTCTTTCTTTGTACTTCGTTGCTACTCACACACACTTTCAAAACTTCAAAAGCACATCGCTAGCTTTGAAGCCTTTGTTTCTTAATCTTCTGTCATTGTACATTAACGTTCACAATGTCAACGTGTGGAATTCAGCTATTAATAGTTCGGCATTCCTTAGATTATAACTGGGCGTTTCGTTCTAATGTAGAGATAATAAAGAAAACACTGAAGACTTCAACAGGTTTTTATATAAACAAGATAATAAATTAGTGCAGAAAATATAATTTGTACGAGCTCAGTAAAGTAGAGGGAGGATATGCTGACAGCAGGTATAGTCCCGTCTCTTGTTTCGATTCCTGTTCCTTGCTCTCATCTCACATTTTCTATGGATTTGTGAAAACATGATCATCATCATAAGATTTCAATTGATCTGCCTTCCCCAGGAAAATATTCAATTATTAAATCCCGAATTATTATGATATACAGTAAATAAAAGGCGGCGAGCTGGCAGAACTGTTAGCACGCTGGGCGAAATGCGTAGCCCGTATTTCGTCTGCCGTTACGTTCTGAGTTCAAATTCCGCCGAAGTCGACTTTGCCTTTCATCCTTTCGGGGTCGATAAATTAAGTACCAGTTACGCACTGGGTCGATGTAATCGACTTAATCCGTCTCTCTGTCCCCTCTATGTTTAGCCCCTATGTCTGCCATCTCGCCGCCTTATATGTGTGTATTATATGAAAATGTTAAGGCAGCGAGCTGGCAGAATCGTTAGCACGCCGGGCGAAATGCTTAGCGGTATTTCGTCTGCCGTTACGTTCTGAGTTCAAATTCCGCCGCGGTCGACTTTGCTTTTCATCCTTTCGGGGTCGATAAATTAAGTACCAGTTACGCACTGGGGTCGATGTAATCGACTCAATCCGTCTGTCTGTCCTTGTTTGTCCCCTCTGTGTTTAGCCCCTTGTGGGTAGTAAAGAAACAGATATACAGTAAATAAACTGTGGAAACCGACTGGCTCTTTAAACAAAGATAAATGTATGTTATGTTTTTAATATAGGCACAAGGCCTGCGATTTTAAAAGGACTAGGCAAATTGATCACCAGTACTTGCTTGTCGTCGACCACAGAAAGATGGAAGGCAAAGTCAACCTCGCTGGAATTTGAACTCAGAACGTAAGGAGTCGGGAGAAATACTGTTAGACATTTTTTTTTCCGATGCTCTAACAATTCTGCCATCTCGCCGCCTTATATGTGTGTATTATATGAAAAGGTTAAGGCAGCGAGCTGGCAGAGTCGTTAGCACGCCGGACGAAATGCTTAGCGGCACGGCATTTCGTCTGCCGTTACGTTCTGAGTTCGAATTCCGTCGAGGTCGACTTTGCCTTTCATCCTTTCGGGGTCGATTAAATAAGTACCAGCTACGCATTGGAGTCGATGTAATCGACTCAATCCGTTTGTCCCCTCTCTGCTTAGCCCCTTGTGGATAGTAAAGAAATAGGTATTTCGTTGGCCGCTACGTTCTGAGTTCAAATTCCGCCGAGATCGATTTGCCTTTCATCCTTTCGGGGTCGATAAATTAAGTACCAGTTACGCACTGGGTCGATGTAATCGACTTAATCCGTCTCTCTGTCCCCTCTATGTTTAGCCCCTATGTCTGCCATCTCGCCGCCTTATATGTGTGTATTATATGAAAATGTTAAGGCAGCGAGCTGGCAGAATCGTTAGCACGCCGGGCGAAATGCTTAGCGGTATTTCGTCTGCCGTTACGTTCTGAGTTCAAATTCCGCCGCGGTCGACTTTGCCTTTCATCCTTTCGGGGTCGATAAATTAAGTACCAGTTACGCACTGGGGTCGATGTAATCGACTTAATCCGTCTGTCTGTCCTTGTTTGTCCCCTCTGTGTTTAGCCCCTTGTGGGTAGTAAAGAAATAGATATACAGTAAATAAACTGTGGAAACCGACTGGCTCTTTAAACAAAGATAAATGTATGTTATGTTTTTAATATAGGCACAAGGCCTGCGATTTTAAAAGGACTAGGCAAATTGATCACCAGTACTTGCTTGTCGTCGACCACAGAAAGATGGAAGGCAAAGTCAACCTCGCTGGAATTTGAACTCAGAACGTAAGGAGACGGAAGAAATACTGTTAGACATTTTTTTTCTGATGCTCTAACAATTCTGCCATCTCGCCGCCTTATATGTGTGTATTATATGAAAAGGTTAAGGCAGCGAGCTGGCAGAGTCGTTAGCACGCCGGACGAAATGCTTAGCGGCACGGCATTTCGTCTGCCGTTACGTTCTGAGTTCAAATTCCGTCGAGGTCGACTTTGCCTTTCATCCTTTCGGGGTCGATTAAATAAGTACCAGCTACGCATTGGAGTCGATGTAATCGACTCAATCCGTTTGTCCCCTCTGTGCTTAGCCCCTTGTGGATAGTAAAGAAATAGGTATTTCGTTGGCCGCTACGTTCTGAGTTCAAATTCCGCCGAGATCGATTTGCCTTTCATCCTTTCGGGGTCGATTAAATAAGTACCAGTTACGCACTGGGGTCGATATAATCGACCTGATCCGTTTGTCTGCCCTTGTTTGTCCTCTCTGTGTTTAGCCCCTTGTGGGTAGTAAAGAAATAGCTATTTCGTCTGTCGCTATGTTCTGGTACTTTATCGATCCTGCGGTCCTGAAAGTACTAGTGAAACACTGGGGTCGATGTAATCGACTAGTCTCCCCACTACACTAAATTTCAGGCCTTGTGCCTTTATTAGAAAGGATTACATGAAAAGGTAAGGTAATATATGTCAGCATATCGCTGGTTTTCTACCCCATCTATCCAGATTCTCGAATTCTTACGTTACTATAGATACATTCTGTCATAACTTAATGTGGGCCTTAAATGATATTTCGCCGATTTTAAAAACTATAGCCCGAGGGTTTTGAAAATCCATAGTAACGGGTTGCCGTATATACTCGTGTAAAAGTCGAATTTTTGAGACCACTTTCTAAAGTCAAATTTATGGGGGTTGACTATTACATGGATACTACTTTTGAGGGGCTGAAATTCAAGCTAGAATCCGAAGTACCGTATCAGCAGCAGAAGCCCAACTGATCGGATCTTTTCGGTTTGAACAGCAGTTTTTTCTAGCGGTGTCATATGAAATTGTCACCCATAATTATGACCCTAGTATCGATCTATTGCATTTCAATCTGTTTTAGGGTTGGTTAGGGGTGGAGGGAAGGGTATCTTTTTTCTTCAGAAATGTAAATAAACCCAATTTGTTTCTTAAACGAGAGACATATTCATACGGCACAGAATGTTTTTTACCTCAATGGACGTCAGTGATTGTTTGAAATTGCAGAAATTGAAGAAAAAAACTACAAATATCTTACAAACGATAGAATTTTCTCAATAAAGTCAAGAGAAAAAGATGTTTTATAAACACATTCTACCAGTATACGAAGTTTAAAATTTTTTAGTTACCTAGAAATTATGTCAAAAACTGCCGTTCAAACCGAAAAGATCCAACTGATCTTTAAAGGAATAAAAACAAAAAACAATGAATTACAGCAAAAACACGTCCTAGAAAATAACAAAACCCATAAACCAAACCGTGTAGCTCGTTTGTGTAGGTACCAGTAAACGTCCATAATATGGTGTAGTTTTGTTAATCTGGAGCAGGGATTCCCAAAGTGTGTTCAGCAAAACACCAGGGTTCCCTGAAAGTTATCAGGGGTTCCACGTTCTTAAAAATAATGTCGAAGGATTCCACGGCAAAAAAATGTTTGGGAACAACTGATCTAGCGATTAACTAAATGCTTTAGGTTTACCGAAGTCATGCCTCTGTACGAATTCATACAGTGGTGTTTACTGTTGTTCGCCGATAGTGTGCTGTCTGTGAAACACGTTTCTCTCCATATAAACAGACGAACGTATGACGCGTGTGTTTATTGTATTTGGAGATGAGGAAAATATAATGGTCGCACGGAAACCACTGATCTAGCGATTAATTGAATGTTTATAGGCTTACCAAAGTGATGCCTTTGTACGAATTCAGACAGTGGCGTCTATCAGTGTTTACCAATAGTGCTGTCTGTGAAACACATTTCTCACCATGTAAACAACGAGTGTATGAGGTATGTCTTTATTGAAGATATATGCAGGCTTGCAGCATATCCTGTGCATATATTTTAGTAATGGTGATGTAGCACACACCAACTGCTCTGTAGTGCTCGCTATTAAATGGTGTTTTACTATAAGCAACGAGCATTCCATTATAAGCACCAATCAGTCCACCTATAGAGCAGTCTACAGTAATGTAGGCACACAATTTTGTAACAGTGTTATTTCTACGTTCAGGATAGTACGGTACCTTGACCCACAAATGTTAGCCTGTTGTTCGTGAAATACTATGGTGGATCTTTTCGGTTTGAACGGCAGTTTTTTAAAATAATTTCCACGAAACTAAACACTTTTAAACTTCGTATACTGGTAGAAATGTGTTTATAAAACATCTTTTTTTCTTGGCTTTATTGAGAAAATTCTATAGTTTGTAAGATATTTGTTGTTTTTTCTTTCTTCAATTTCTGCAATTTCAACTAATCAATGGACATCTATTGAGGTGAAAACATTCTGTGCCGTATGAATATGTCCCTCGTTTAAGAAACAGATTGGGTTTATTTACATTTCTGAAGAAAAAGATACCCTTCCCCCTACCCCTAACCCTAATCCTAACCCTAACTCTAAAACAGATTGAAATGCAATAGATCGATACTAGGGTCATAATTATAGGTGACAATTTCATATGACACGCTAGAAAAACTGCCGTTCAAACCGAAAAGATCCACTATGGTCGACTTTTATACAGGGCCTATGGAAAATACCAAATTTCTTGGCCAAAATTAGGGGGTTGACTTTTACATGAGATCGACTATTACTCGAGTAAATACTGTAGTCATAGTGTTGTTCATAAAACAGTTATATGTTTGTATGTATGTATGTATGTATGTATGTATGTATGTATGTAAAAAAAAAGAGGTATAAGGACTTGCTGAAGGTTTCCTTAAGAGATGCTTGCATCTCTCCTGACACATGGGAAGGCATAGCTATTGATCGTAGCAGGTGAAGAAGGATTGTGCATTAGGGGACAGCCACGTTTGAGAAATCTCGAGTTGCACATGAGAAAGTAAGGAGGGATGTCAGGAAGGGCATCGCTGTTACACTTCCAGATGGGAAGTGTCTTCCTTTGATGCTGATATGCAATATCTGTGCAAGACCCTGCCTCAGTAAAGCTGGACTCAAAAGTCATCTTCGTGGGTCATAAAGCGAGACAGATGAGTGACAAGCTGGCCACTGGTGGTGGTGTAACACACCATACTAATCATATCTGCCGGGCATGTGGAAGAGAGTGTAATTCAGCAGGAGGACTTAAACGACATGCAAAGGTACATGAAGCCCAGTTACAACTACACCCGGCTATTACCGGTAAAGGTTTTAGTTGCCAATTCTGTACAAGACATTGTAGATCTTTAGCTGGGCTAAAAAGTCACATTCGATCACAGCACCAGTAACAGTTAAGCTTCGTGCAATGGCCATACTCGATAATGAACACAGGCAGCCATAATAATGTGTGCATGTATGTATGTATGTGTGTGCGTGCATGTATGTACATTAGTGTTTGTTTTTATGTCAACTTATATACATATAAACCATTTCACATTGATTTGAAGGATTGCTCAATACTTTTTAATAAACCGAAACTTCGAAGTCACTGATAGCATTTTTCCTGGTAAAACTTTTAGAGGATCTAAGTTCTACATCTATGTGGTAAAAGTCACAAAAGTTTCTCGGAAAAAAAACCAAGCATAAATACAAAGTTTCTAATATTAGTTGGGCGTTGAAAGGAATAAAACGAAGACTGTTCTACGTTTCGGACTTTAGCTCTTCTTCAAAGAAAAGAATAGAAAAACGTTTCGTGGAATAAGATTGCAAAGGCGGCGAGCTGGCAGAAACGTTAGCACACCGAGCGAAATGCGTAGCCATATTTCGTCTGCCGTTGCGTTCTGAGTTCAAATTCCGCCGAGGTCGACTTTGCCTTTCATCCTTTCGGGGTCGATTAAATAAGTACCAGTTACGCACTGGGGTCGATATAATCGACTTAATCCGTTTGTCTGTCCTTGTTTGTCCCCTCTGTGTTTAGCCCCTTGTGGGTAGTAAAGAAATAGGTATTTCGTCTGCCGCTACGTTCTGAGTTCAAATACCTCCGAAGTCGATTTTGCTTTCATCCTTTCGGGGTCGATAAATTAAGTACCATTTGCGTACTGAGGTTGATCTAATAGACTGGACCACTCCCCTAAAATTTCGGGCTTTGTTCTTAGAGTAGAAAAGAATATTTATCTCTTCAATGATGTTTACAATCACTGACGTAACCAGAGTAGTAGTATCATGGAATAAAGTTTCCGAAGTTTAAACGTATTGAAACTACACTGATTATGGTCCACATGGCTGACAAGAGGTGTTCCATGTTTAAATGTATTTTTTTCTTTCCGTTTAATTGTTTCCGTGCCAGTCTGTGGTTTTCACTCCATATATATATATTTATCCAGTGCAGTTTAAATTGCTTGGCAGATAAACAGTATTTAGAACTCCGTGTGTATTTCCATCCATGTATTTATTGTAACTGCATCCCTTATTATGAAACCCGTGTTTGAGTATTACACAATGTATATAGAAAATAAAACAAATTATGTGAAATAGTTTATAAGATATTTTATTACATCATCTTAAATACATTTCATAAATTATTTACGAGCCGGCAGGTCGATGTTTCCGGCTTCGGCCGCGCTGCGGCGCCGACGACCGTCAACGTTGCTCGGAACCCCGCAGTGGCCGTCGCCTTCACGCGGCAGTCGCCTTCACGCGGCAGTCGCCACGCCGCTTTCCGTTCCTTCGTCTACGCGTCGTTTATAGGCGTAGGAGTGGCTGTGTGGTAAGTAGCTTGCTTACGAACCACATGGTTCCGGGTTCAGTCCCACTGCGTGGCACCTCGGGCAAGTGTCTTCTGTTATAGCCTCGGGCCGACCATAGCCTTGTGAGTGGATTTGGTAGACAGAAACTGAAAGAAACCCGTCGTATATATGTATATATATATGTGTGTGTGTGTGTGTTTGTCCCCTCCCCAACATCGCTTGACAACCGATGCTGGTGTGTTTACGTCCCCGTAACTAGCGGTTCGGCAAAAGACACCGATAGAATAAGTACTAGGCTTACAAAGAATAAGTCCTGAGGTCGATTTGCTCGACTAAAGGCGGTGCTCCAGCATGGCCACAGTCAAATGACTGAAACAAGTAAAAGAGTATACAACGCAAATTACATAATTAAAAATTATAGTGAAATCTTAAGAGACGTGTAAGTTTTGTACGTGACATTGAAAAGACGCTGACAGAATTCACCATTGTGGAGATGGCAAAGGACTCCCTCCACAATGGGATTTCTATCAACATCTTTTGTGGTGCGTGTGTGTGAGAGAGAGAATTAATAGCTACTGCGATACCCCAATAAACTATCAGTCTACTGACCAAAAACGTCATTGCTTTATATCTGATATCATTAAAAAGATTTAACTTTAAATACGAATCATAGACACACTTCATCGCAGAAGGAAACTGTATTTGTACGGAAGTGAAATTAAATCAAGTTCTAAATAATTTTAGTTTGTGATGTTGTCATGATTGAAAGATTTTTCTGCTTCCACAATATTTATATTAGGACTTGTGTCTAGACTAGAAAATTATATTTATATTTATCTCAAGTACATTGAACAACGGCACACATTTTTTTTTAATATATTATTATGGGTGTAACATCAGATTAACTACGATATGTCTGCTTAGGAAAGCTACATTTTAACAAGGAAGACCAACTAACTATTTATATTTCATACTGCAACAAGTGGTAATAAATATATAATGTATATATATATATATATATAATATTTCAAGGACAAACAAAACCACAAACAAAATCACACAATGTAGATTTGGAAAAGGAAAGAAAAAGAAAGCTTGCGGCCATTTTAAAGTGGCTCATGGATGTAATAAAGTCATTCTATAGCACAAACTGCATATTACAAACTCAATTCTCCCTCTTAAGTTGACGAAAGCGTGCGACAAATTACTTGAAAATTTATATCGTGTTACAACCATAACTTCCACTTAGGAATACTTGCCATCAGCTAATTTACTATTTCCTCCATTGGCCGTATTACACATTAATTTGCCCCGATGGTTTCAACACCACTTAGAGTTGTACTTTATCTCTTCAAGAATATTATTACGGCAGTCAAGGTGTTGGTGTTGTTGTCAATGCACTTGGTGATGGTCGACAAAGAGGGCTCTAGTATATTAGTTTTTTTCCTCTTTTTCTTTCTTTATTTCCGTCCAGCAATTTTTTTGTTTTTTGTTTTTGTCCTCGATGATATTGTTTTACGTATATATAACGAGATAGGGTTTTGTTTCATTAAATTGATGTATGTGTGTGTCTTTGTGTTTGAGTTATGCTTGTTCAACACCAACATCAACACCACATGACAAGCGATGTTGGTTTGTTTACGTTCCGAAACGCGTAGGAGTGGCTGCGTGGTAAGTAGCTTGCTAACCAACCACATGGTCCCGGGTTCAGTCCCACTGCGTGGCATCTTGGGCAAGTGTCTTCTGCTATAGCCCCGGGCCGACCAATGCCTTGTGAGTGGATTTGGTAGACGGAAACTGAAAGAAGCCTGTCGTATATATGTATATATATATATATATATGTATGTGTGTGTTTGTGTGTCTGCTGTGTTTGTCCCCCTAGCATTGTTTGACAACCGATGCTGGTGTGTTTACGTCCCCGTCACTTAGCGGTTCGGCAAAAGAGACCGATAGAATAAGTACTGGGCTTACAAAGAATAAGACCCGGGGTTGAGTTGCTCGACTAAAGGTGGTGCTCCAGCATGGCCGCAGTCAAATGACTGAAACAAGTAAAAGAGTAAAAGAGTGGCGGTTCGGCAAAAAAAGAAAAGAAATAAAGAGTAACAGAATAAATATCATAAAGTCATGGGGGGTCGGTCTGTTCGATTAAACTCTCCAAGGCGGTGTCCCAGGATAACAACAGTCCAATAACTGAAATAAGTATTATACTCTCTTTACTTGTTTCAGTCATTTGACTGCGGCCATGCTGGAGCACCGCCTTTAGTCGATCACATCGACCCCAGGACTTATTCTTTGTAAGCCCAGTACTTATTCTATCGGTCTCTTTTGCCGAACCGCTAAGTTACGGGAACGTAAACACACCACCATCAGTTGTCAAGCGATGTTGGGGTGGGGACAAACACATACACACAAACATATACACGTACATACATATATATATACATATATACGACGGGCTTCTTTCAGTTTCCATATACCAAATCCACTCACAAGGCTTTGGTCGGCCTGAGGCTATAGTAGAAGACACTTGCCCAAGGTGCCACGCAGTGGGACTGATCCCGGAACCATGTAGTTCGTAAGCAAGCTACTTACCACACAGCAACTCCTACGCCTATATGGTAAATTTCATAAGCAATCAGCATTAATGTCTTGTCAAGAAAAAAATTAATTAAATTTCAAAGAAAACAGTTTTAATTTTTAGAATTGTAATAACCGAATCTTCCTTGCCACCCATCCTCCCTACATGCATTAAACAAATAAATAAATAAAAATCCAAGAAAAGAACTTAAAAACAAAAATTTGGGAGGGGTTGCAAATTAAAATTTTGAAAAGCTGATTTATTTTATTTTATTTCTTTGTTGGCAAAAATCGTAATCTCTGTTGTTGAAAACAGGAAGCGGAAAAGAGTTCGGAAAGCAAAATAAAAAAAAAAAAGGCTGTGGTGCCTATTGAATGCATCTGTCTCGACATTGCTTATGTCAGGCTAAAAGAATACCACACACATGCAAGCACACTGTGTGGTAAAAAGCTTGCTTCCCAACCACATGATTCCAGGTTCAGTCCCACTGTGTGGCACTTTGGACAAGACTCTTCTACTATAACCTTGAGCCGACCAAAGCCTTGTGAGTGATTTTTGGTAGAGGGGAAACTGAAAAGAAGCCCGTCGTATATATACAGGGTGGACCAAAAGTAGGTATATACTTTAAATTTTTTCCATTTTATTTATAACTAGCAGTATCGCCCGGCGTTGCTCGGGTTTGTAAGGGAAATAACTATAAAGCATTTTTAGAGAGTTATAGCCAAAAAATAGCAAAAAAATGCATTCAAAATGGAAAAAAAATGATGGTAAA
Organism: Octopus sinensis; assembly: GCF_006345805.1. Taxonomy (NCBI): domain Eukaryota; kingdom Metazoa; phylum Mollusca; class Cephalopoda; order Octopoda; family Octopodidae; genus Octopus; species Octopus sinensis. Next base: position 195,225,779 of record NC_042997.1, on the reverse strand, counting down.
ATTTTTTTAAAATCGTTGACTCATCGTAGACATTTTTAGAGAGTTACTTCCCTTATATAATAGCGAAAAATGTATTAAAATGGAAAAAAAATTATGGTAAATTATTTAAAAAATCGTAGGCTCATTGTAGATGCGCGCTAATACCCAGAAGGGCTCGATATGAATCATGACTATAAGATACCCGGTTTTGGTTAAACTGCACCGCAAAATGTGGGAGTAGTTAGGAATCTAAATGGTAGGAGACAGACACACAACCTTACTTTTATATATAAAGATTACATTTATTAAACACAGTTTAATCTCGTAAATGCTCAAAATGTTCTCCTTCAAAATTGCAACATTCCTCAAATCTTTCCAAAACACTGCAACACACAGCATGATACCATTATTCACGGTACCTTTAAAAAAATAAATAAGTTAATTTAAAAAGTGTGTACCTACTTATATATATAAAAGAAATTTCAGGTGTGGAAGCTAGATTTAAAATCAAAAGGCCTTAAAGTCAATGTAGCAAAGACCAAAGTTGTAGGAAGGCGAACTCATCACATACCCACTCCGGTAGGTGGTGCTGCTCTAACTGTAGAAAAGGTGTAGGTAGAAACTCCATAAGATGTTCCCAGTGTAAGCTATGGATGCATAACAGGTGCACCAACATCAAAGGAAAATTAACCAAGAAGATAGCTTTCGTGTGCAGCAGATGCACAGATACTCAGAAAACAGATTCCATCATACTTCAGAGTGAGAAACTAGAAGTAGTTGATAGTTTCCGCTACCTAGGTGACCAAGTTAGTAGTGGAGGTGGATGCTCAGAGAGTGTCACCACTAGAATATGAATTTAGAAAGAAGTTTAGAAAGCTTCTACCCCTACTGGTGACAAAGGGTTTCTTGGATGTTTTATATGTGTTTATGGATTCAAATGTGAGCAGAGATAGTGAGAGAGAAGCATATAGACTGAGACAAACTGACAGACTAAGAAAAAAAAAAAAGATAGAGGAAATAGTACAAAACGAGAACCAATTTGGGAGAACTCTACATGATAGCCTGATCTGCTGGAAATCGTTGCAAATTCCTCTCAATATTAATAACTGTTCCTTTTCAGTGCTTTAATATTTCTCTTGTATCTATGATAAATACATTATCATTTTCAGATGATCCAGCTAGACAGCAACACCAATATGGTACAGATGATGGATACATACAATGATTGTAGAAGGACATGTTTCATTTTATCTTTGGTAAATACAGTATAAATTCCAGTCTCATTGTTTATATATTTAACTTATTTAATAAAAATAAAGAACATTGAATATAACACTCCTAACACACTATCTTGAAGATAGCATGTTAGCACTATCATCTGTTTATATATGTGTGTGTGTGTGTGTGTATTATGAGAAGGTGCATGGCTTAGTGGCTAGGGTTTTCAGCTCACATTTGTAATGCCATGAGTTCAATTCCCAGTGGTGCATTGTATCCTTGAGCAAGAGACTTTATTTCACATTGCTCCAGTCCACTCAGCTGGCAAAAATGAGTTTATACCTGTAGTACAAAGGGTTAGCCTTGTCACACCCTGTGTTGTGCTGAATCTCCTTGAGAACTATGTTAATGGTAAGCACGTCTGTGGATTGCTCAGCCATTTGCACTTTAATTTCATGAGCAAGCCATTCCATTGTTTGTACCAATTGGAACACTTGTCATTGTATCCAACGGAGTGCCAGTTATAGTTATAAATTAAATTAGAGATAAAACCACTATTAGGCAACTCAAACAGTGATAGACATAACCCAAAACATAAAATATGAATTAAATTATATTTATACTGTGAAATTTAATTTAATCCTAAATCTAATTTTTCCTTGTAAGTTTGGATATACTCCCTATTATTATTATTATTATTATTATTATATATATATATATATATATATATATATATATATATATATATATGTATATGTATATATATATATATATATATGTATATGTATGTATGTATTTATGTACATGTGTATGTATCTATGTATGTGTATTTGTAAAACACCAATGTTTGCATGCTATCTTCAAGATAGCATGTTAGCATTAGCATGCATGTGTATGTGTGCGTATATATAGATATATATAATCATCATCATCATCATCATTTAATGTCCATATTCCATGCTGGCATATATTTATATAACACATACATACATATGTGTATATATGTGTGCACATGCATATGTGTGTGTATGTATGTATGTACATGTGTGCACATGTATATATGCATATGTATATGTGTACATGAATACTCAGCATCAAATTGTGATGACAAAAGGCATCAACAGGATCAGTGACGAAATAAGATGAAAATGCTGGAAATGGAATTGGACACATCCTCAGACAAGATTAAGAATGCAATTGTATGTTAGTACTAAAGTGGAAGCCTGAGGAGAAAAGAGCACCCGGAGATCCTAAACCCACACAGTGAAGGGCCATTGACAAGGAAAGGGGACAAGAAGAGCAGAGAAGCTGGAATGAGACCAGAACAGTGGTAGAATACACAGCTGGTTGGAAAGGTTGTGTTGCAGCTTTCTGTGCCTCATGGCATGGAAGGAACTAACTAATTTATGTAGGTATGCAGGTATGCATATACAGGGTGGCCCAAAAGTAGGTTTACAGTTATTCAGCTATCTCTTTCGCATTCATTATTAACAGTTTAGATCTTAATTATAAAAAATATGAGACACCGTTCGAGCATGATCGTTATCAGCATTGCCTTACTGGCATCTGTGCCGGTGTCATGCGTAAAAGATTCGAGCGAGGTTGTTGCCAGTACTGCCTGACTGGCCCCGTGCCGGTGGCACGTAAAAGCACCAACTACACTCTCGGAGCGGTTGGCGTTAGGAAGGGCATCCAGCTGTAGAAACTCTGCCAGATCAAGATTGAAACCTGGTGCAGCCATCTGGTTCGCCAGACCTCAGTCATTCGTCCAACCCATGCTAGCATGGAAAGCAGACGTTAAACAGGACCAATTCAACTCACTAAACCAGTTATTCTCAACTGGGATCCATATGATTCCTGGGTGGGGTTAATATAAGACTTTGGGGAATCCACAGTGGTATTTGAAGGGTCACTGTAAAGTTTTGATTCAAAGGTATGTATTGCAAAAAAACAGCTATGTTTTACGTGTCACTGGCACGGAAACCAGTCAAGACAGCACTGGCACCGGCCACGTTCGAATGGTGCTTTTTACGTGCCACCGGCACAGGGATCACAACTACAATTTCCATTTGATTTTTTTATGTTGATGTACTTGACTCAATAGGTCTCCTAAAAGCTTCTGGAACAGGCTTCACTTAATTGTTAACATTTCTTGTATGTGTTGCATCCTATGGGTGGTCATAGCTGGAAAAGACAAAACACTTAATGAAAAATTCCATGAAAGAACAAAGGCATGTGTCAGTGTGGGTGGTAAGCTCTCGGAACACCTGTTGCAAGAGATGCCCATCATTGTCACATCAGTGCAAAAGAAAGTACTTCCTTAGTAGAAGTGAAGAGTCATATCCATGCTGCTTTAAGAGAACAATCAAATGATGACATTGCTTGAGAGTGAATTGCAGCTACCATGCATGTATGCATGTATGTATTTATGTATATATTTATGTATGTATTTATGTATGTATGTACATATGTATGTATGCATGTATGTATTTATGTATGTATGTACATATGTACATATGTATGTATGTGTCTGTGTTGCTTCTTGAGTTCAAACCAGTTGTTAATAAAGTGGCAAAACTTTTAAAAGTTAAGAGGGTTGCCAGGGTTTGTAAATATGTGCTTTCGTTAGTGCGTGCATGTATGTAGGGTAGGCAGCTGCTCTTATGCTCCATGTGAACGCATCTCTTTAGTACTTAGGTGTTTTGTGTGCTTGTGTGTATGTATGTGTGCGTGTGCATGTATGTGTGTGTGTTTGTGTGCACGTGAGTGTATGTATGTGTGTGTGTATGCATGTGTGTATGCACGTGCGTGTGTATATGTGTGTGTGTGTGCATGAGCATGTATGTGTGTGTGTGTGCATGTATGTGTATGCATGTGTGTATGTATGTGTGTGTGTACGTGTGTGTGTATGCATGTGTGTGTATGTGCATTTATGTGTGCGTGTGCATGTGTGTATGCACGTGCGTGTGTATATGTGTGTGTGTGTGCATGAGCAGGTATGTGTGTGTGTGTGTGCATGTATGTGTATGCATGTGTGTATGTATGTATGTGTGCATGTTTGTGTATATGTGTGCATGTATATGTGTGTATGCATGCATGTGTATGTATATATGTGTGTGCATGTGCATGTATGTGTGTGTGTGTACATCCTTGTCTTTTACATATATGTCTTTGTAGATGCACACAACCAAGTGTTTGCGTATATAAAACAATCTCAGATGGAGATTCTTTGGAATGTCTAACAATTTTTCCCAATGTCTCTCATAGATTAGATTCAGAGGACATGTGTCACTTTCTTTAGATCAACATTTTTATGCATAAATGTATATATGTATGCAAATGTACATATGTATGCATGTATGTATATCATACATACAGTTGCATGTGTGTGTATAGACATACATATGTATTTATAGGCAAACACAAACACTAGCATGTGTTGTATATAAATATATATATATATATATATATATATATATGTGAGGCACAGGAGTAGCTGTGTGGTAAGCAGCTTGCTTACCAACCACATGGTTCCTGGTTCAGTCCCACTGCATGGCACCTTGGGCAAGTGTCTTCTACTATAACCTCGGGCCGACCAAAGCCTTGTGAGTGGATTTGGTAGACGGAAACTGAAAGAAATCCACCATATCTATCTATCTATCTATCTATCTATCTATCTATCTATCTATCTATCTATCTATATCTATCTATCTATCTATCTATCTGTCTGTCTGTCTTTCTGTCTGTGTGTATGTATGTGTGTGTGTGTGTATTTGTGTGTCTGTGTTCGTCTCCCCACCATCTCTTGACAATCGATGGTGGCATGTCTACGTCCCCGTAACTTCGCAGGTCAGCAAAAGAGAGCAATAGAATAAGTACTAGGATTACAAAGAATAAGTCCTGGGGTCGATTTGTTCGACTAAAGGTGGTGCTCCAGCATGGCCGCAATCAAATGACTGAAACAAACAAAAGAATATATATGTATGTATGTATTTATGTGCATACACATACAAACACACATGTATATATATATGCACACACACACACACACACATGTATATGTGAATATATATATGCACAGACACATACACACACATGTATATATAAATATATGCACAGACACATACACACACGTATATATATATATATATATATATATATATATATATATATATACACACACATATATACATACACACACACACACACATATATATATATATATATATATATATATACAATGTGCTCCTTTAACATTTGATATAAATTTATCAAGTTTCGTTTATAAAGTGTTTCCTACCGGTCACCTACTTGTGAGTTAATGGTCAAGTAAAGACACTTCTAGAAATAGTAGGAGAAAATAATTGAACTATGAGTAATAAATGAGCTGGACGCTGAGGAGAGTTGGTCAGCCGAGGTGGTCGCCAAGTAATTAGTCGTTTCACATTGGAATAAATATTTCCAAACAAGGAATAAATATTCTTCTTGTTTATTGACTCATCCTCTTACACACTTTTTCTTAATATCGTTTTTTCTACCTCTTTTTTTTATTTAAATTTCTGAATGAGAGAAGATAGCTCTAGCATTGTTTTAGTTCTCTTCTTCCTCATCATCATCATAATCATAGTCATTGCTGTCGTCATCATGATTATCATTGTCATCATCATCATCATCATCATTATTTTAAAGTCTACTTCCCCATGATTGCATAAGTTAGATGAGGGTATGTTAAGATAAAGTTCTCTACAGCCAGACGGCCTTCCTCTTGCCAAAAATATGGTCAAGTACTTCGGTTGATTTAATCAACTGATACTGGGGTCACCTAGGTTTCTTCAAGCAAGAGATGTGTTACATCATCATCATCATCGTTTAACGTCCGTTTTCGATGCTAGCATGGGTTGGACGGTTCGACCGGGGTCTGGGAAGCCAGGAGGCTGCACCAGGCTCAAGTCTGATCTGGCAGTGTTTCTACAGCTGGATGCCCTTCCAAACGCCAACCACTCCGTGAGTGTAGTGGGTGCTTTTTACGCGGCACTGGCACAGGTGCCAGGTGAGGCTGGCAACGTCCACGATCGGTTGGTGCTTTTTACGTGCCACCATATGCAATAGACTGGTGGTTGCATGGGCGCAAAAGCTATGTTGTTATCCTCATTCCGTAAACGGTGGCTTTTTGTGTAGACTAGAGTCTGAAAGTTTACCACACCATAGTGGGTTACACCACAGTTCCTCTGCTTTGTGGCAGAAGTAGGAAGAAAGAGTGAGAGAAAGTTGAGGTGAAAGAGTACAGTGGGGTTCACCACCATTCCCGCCAGAGCCTCGTGGAGCTTAGGTGTTTTTGCTCAATAAACACTCACAATGCCCGGACTGGGAATCGAAACCGCATTCTTACAACTGTGAGTCCGCTTCCCTAACCACTGGGCCATTGTGCCTCCACTGCTGTTGTTGCTTTTGCGACTGTAATATGCTAGCTAATAGGTCTTCCTTAAAGAACTTTTTATGACATGGTTTCCGTATATGTCACCTTAGTGTTGTGCACAAGACAGTGTGATATAGAGTACCATAGAATGGGGTAGACACCAACTGTGTCCACTTGATGTATTCCCAATAGTCTGCCAACAACTGTAACCAATCCAAAACAACTCTGAATGAACTATAACAACTTCTCAATAATTCCCTGCAACTCCATGAACTCACGAACGGCACCTTTTGACTTCCTGCGATCTCTCCTCTCTTATTTCTTTACTGCCCACAAGGGGCTACACACAGAGAGGACAAACAAGGACAGACAACGGATTAAGTCGATTATATCGACCCCAGTGTGTAACTCATACTTATTTAATCAACCCTGAAAGGATGAAAGGCAAAGTCGACCTTGGCGGAATTTGAACTCAGAACATAAAGACAGACGAAATACCGTTAAGCATTTCGCCCGGCGTGCTAACGTTTCTGCCAGCTCGCCGCCTTCAATTTCTCCTCTCTTACTCTGTCAAACACACTGATACTTATACAAGTTTGACTTGTCCATTCTCACAGGGGATGTCATGATTCTCACTATAACAATATGTATTATGTATCATCATCTTCATCGCTTAACGTCCATTTTCCATGCTAGCATGAGTTGGACGGTTCGACTGGGGTCTGGGAAGCCAGGAGGCTGCACCAGGCTCCAATCAGATCTGGCAGTATTTCTACAGCTGGATGCCCTTCCTGATGCCAACCATTCCATGAGTGTAGTGGGTGTTTTTTACGTGCCACCAGCACAGGTGCCAGGGGAGGCTGACAATGGCCACGATCAGTTGGTACTTTTTACGGGCCACTGGCACAGACACCAGTCAAGGCGGCGCTGGCATCGGCCACGTTCGGATGGTACTTTTTACGTTCTACCATCACGGGTATCACAACTACAATTTCCATTTGACATTTATTTTGATGTTAATGTACTTGACTCAATAGGTCTCCTCAAGCACAGCCGGTTGCCCTACGATCCAAGGTAAGCACAGCAGGCCATCCTGCGAGTCATGAACTCACTTCATGTATGTAATGTATGTATGTAATGATTAAATTGGATTTAGTGGTACAAACAGGAAAATAGAATTCAAAATATGTCAACGGATACATTTTTTTATTAATAATCATCAGAAGTTATAGAGTGACTCAACAGCCGAGAATTTTGTGTTGGCACTTCGACCTGTGAGTCACTGTAACCTACCGACTATCAATAAAAAAGAAAAGTAATAAATTAAATTAGTGCCACCCCCATCGACTTTGTTGCCTCATAAATTCCAGAAAATCGATATTTTTTAATGAGATTTTCTACAAATACTCTTCAAATGGTCTACATTCTATGACATCGGAATTTGTCATGAAAAATGTTTTTCTGTAGGTGAGAATGGTACTCTTTTACTTGTTTCAGTCATTTGACTGTGGCCATGCTGGAGCATCACCCTTAGTCGAGCACATCGACCCCAGGACTTATTCTTTGTAATCCTAGTACTTATTCTATTGGTCTCTTTTGCCGAACTGCTAAGTTACGGGGATGTTAGCACACCAGCAATGGTTGTCAAGTGATGTTGGAGGGGACAAACACAGACACACAAACATATATACATATATATATATATATATATATATATATATATATATATACATATATATGACAGGCTTCTTTCAGTTTCCGTCTACCAAATCCACTCACAAGGCTTTGGTCGGCCTGAGGCTATAGTAGAGGACACTTGCCCAAAGTGCCACAAAGTGGGATTGAACCCGGAACCAAGTAGTTAGTAAACCAGCTACTTACCATACAGCCACTGCTACGCCTATAGGGTAGTTCGGAAATTCACATGAATTTCTTTACACATAACTTTCAGAAAAATGGGTAACATTTAATGAAAATTTCTATGACTACCGTTCAGAGGGTATAGATTATGAATATATCAGAATTTAATATGAAAGGAAATTTGGTGAGCTCGTACACATACATAGTAACACACGTCATATATATCTACAAAATGAAACTTGAAATTTCAGAAAAAGTTGTAATGTGTGTCAGTATGTACGTGTGCCATGCCCACTGTTTTTCTTTCACATCAGATTCTGATATAATCGTAATTCACACACTCTGAAAAAGTATTTGCAGAATGGCTGTGTGGTAAGTAGATTGCTTACCAGCCACATGGTTCTGGGTTCAGTCCCACTGTGTGGCTCCTTGAGCAAGTGTCTTCTACTATAGTCTTGGGCCGACCTAAGCCTTGTGAGTGGATTTTGTAGACAGAAAGTGTAAAAATCCCGTCGTATATATATGTGTGTGTGTGTGTGTTTGCGCCCCAACATCGCTTGACAACCGATGCTGGTGTGTTTACGTCACCGTAACTTAGAGGTTCGGCAAAAGAGACCGATAGAATAAGTACTAGGCTTACAAAGAATAAGTCCTGGGGTCGATTTGCTCGACTAAAGGCGGTGCTCTAGCATGGCCACAGTCACATGACTGAAACAAGTAAAAGAGTATTCGTCTGAAAGTTATGAGGAAACAGAGCCACATCGTGCGACTTTTACGAACCTCCTTTTCCCATCCACAGAAAAAAAAATTTTTTTTCACAATAAATTCCAATATAATCAGAATCTACACCACCTGAAGCATATTTGTAGAAAATTTCATGAAAAAATACCCATTTTTTTGGAAGTTATGAAGAAACAAATCGAGGAGGGGGGGTGCGCATATGTATGTATGCCAAATATATATATTGGACGTTGTTATATTTTGTTCTGCGCATGATTTCCCCAATCTGCAGGAAAAGGTTTGGAGCCCACTGCTGCAAGGGAATTGTTGTCCGACCCGCAACCTACTCTTTCAATGCTGTCTTCTTAAATACATTAGAAATAATAATAACATTTATTTCTTTATTGCCCACAGGGGGTTAAACATAGAGGGGACAAACAAGGACAAACAAACGGATTAAGTCGATTACATCGATCCCAGTGCGTAACTGGTACTTATTTAATCGACCCCGAAAGGATGAAAGGCAAAGTCGACCTCGGCAGAATTTGAACTCAGAACGTAAAAACAGACGATATACCTATTCCTTTACTACCCACAAGGGGCTAAACACAGAGGGGACAAACAAGGACAGACAAACGGATTAAGTCGATTACATCGACCCCAGTGTGTAACTGGTACTTAATTTATCGACCCCGAAAGGATGAAAGGCAAAGTCGACCTCGGTGGAATTTGAACTCAGAATGTAACGGCAGACGAAATACGGCTACGCATTTCGCCCGGTGTGCTAACGATTCTGCCAGCTCGCCGCCTTATTAATAGAAATAATAATATTGTCAGGGGAGAGTTATTTCCCCTACTTTCAAAATGGCTTTCCAGTATTCGGCTCGGTTAAATCACTCCAATATTCGACCCCTTCAATCACTTTTATGGATAAATTTGGTTGGCGGAATTTTAATTGTTGGACTTTTCGTTATTCGAACAGAAATTACACGAAATGTTATAGCTGCCAGTGAAATTGCTTGCCTCCTTGTCGCATTTCATTGCATTCTTTTGTGGTTTGCCCAATTAGGAAACACCAAAGTTCTTCTCGCAAAACAATTGAAAGTAAGTTTATATATTTATCATTTTTTTAAAAACAAATATGTAATAATATATACATAAAATTACACACACACATGTATATATATATATATATAAACATAAGGCATTAGACAGTGCGAAGGTGTTCTGTAATAGTTTAAAATTTACAAACACAGCAACAACAAATAAAATATTTTTAGTTTCCTTTTTATCCAAAATAAATGTTTTATACTTAATGTATAAAGTTTACAAAATGCAATAAAATATTTCGTCGAAATGAAACACCAAAGTCGACGTTAGTCTCATTTTGCACATGGAATAATTTCACTTTATGAATGTTTCGCTTTTCACCCAAACAAATCCACCTTTTACAGATATTTTTACAAACACTCTGTAATAAACTGCATAAAATAGCAACACGGCGTTTAAAAGTTACTTCAATAATTTTATTTATTTTATTCTTCTTATAAATGCTTAAAAAAAAGTAGGAATAAAGCATCTATATTATTTATTGAAGGTGATGCAAGTAGGAGTGAAAAGAGGAAGTGCAAAAAAGTGAAATGGTTCGAGGTTTGACGAAATGCGGTGTAAAAACTTAAACGTTTTCGGTAGAACCCTCCGACGAGAAGTTCTATTAACAACGTTTAGCTTTTCTTCCATATGGCAAAAATTATTTATTCCATTTCGTGAACCTCTTTTTACGCACGTAAATTGAACAATTATCGGAGAGTCTATGTCTTCTTGCAACTACATAGACTACATTCCTAAATAAGAGTCGAAAATCATCTCGTGCAATCCCAAACCGTAATTTTTTCAGTTGTGTGTGTTTTAAGTTCCATAGATTGCAATTCTACAAAAGGAAGGGACAGAGGCGAAGTTTTGGAATAGCTGTCACTAATTCATGGGCATTCTTTCGATATAACTCGACAAAGTCTTCTTGTGAACGTGACCTGGGCATTATTGTCGACAGCGATTTGCGTTGGACAAAACACATTGCTAAAATTGCCAAGAAGTCTGAGGGTGTCCTGGCATCACTCACTAAGTCCTTTGTGAGCCGCTCTCCAGCTATCTATCTGCGGCTTTATATAGCTATGGTGCGACCTCACCTGGAATTTGCATCACCGGTCTGGAACCCATATCTTGCCCAGGATATTAATCGTCTGGAAACCGTTCAGCGACGTGCAACAAACAGAATACCCTCCATCAGGCATTTGCCATATTCTGAACGCCTTACTTCCCTGGGCATGGATACATTGAAACTCCGACGTCTGGCAACTGACTTGGCAGATACCCATAAAATTATTAACCATCTTACCAACAATAACTCTGAGCACTTTTTCAAACTCCATCTGTCTAACACCCGTGGACATGTTTACAAAGTCAGAAAACAGCACAGCTCCAATGACTTTCGGAAACATTTTTTTATGCTAAGAGTTGCTTAAGCATGGAACAAACCGCCGACATCAGTTGTTAGTTGTCGGAGCACTGCATCCTTCAAAACTTCCATGCTTCCTGAGATTCGCCAACACTACACCTGATTTTCTCCCCTCCATACACACACAAGCATCATATAGTCTACCTTTCATTCTGAGAGAGAGAGAGAGAGAGTCCTTTTGTTGTCAGCAGAGGAAGATCTGGAAAATACTTATTCTACTATACAAAACATGGCCACTTTTCTTGGTTCCTCCCCATCTCTCAGCTGAGATATCCTGTCTTACAAGCTACTCAGTGACACCTACTGGTACCATGTAAAAAGCACCTGTACCAGTACCACTTAATAAGCACCATTGCGGAGACCTCTTTCGGTCACGAATGACCGTGGGATTGCACCTAGAAAGTTACCCTCCGAGGCACAAGTCCAGGCAAGGTTGTTTATGGATGACCAGCAGTCACCCATGCATACCGGCCTCCCCTCTCCACGCCACTGATGTTACCCAAGGGAAAGGCAAAGGCCGATACAGCTTGGCACCAGTGACATTGCAACTCATTTCTACAGCTGAGTGAACTGGAGCAACGTAGAATAAAGTATATTGCTCAAGAACACAACATGCAGCCCGGTCCGGGATTCGAACTCACAACCTCACGGTTGTAAGCTCGATGCTCTAACCACTAAGCCATGCGAATTCACCAATAAGCACCAGTGCCATGTAAAAAAGTATCAATGCTGGTGTGATGCAAAGGGCACTCATGTTGGCACTATGTGAAAAGCACATGTGCTGGCGCCATGTGCAACGCACCCATGCCAATGCCACATGAAGAGCACCCACACTGTTGCCATGTAAAAAGCAGCCAGTACACTCTGTAAAGTGGTTGGCATTAGGAAGAGCATCCAGCCATAGAAATCCTGCTAAAACAGATGACTGGAGGCTGGTGCAGCCCACCAGCTTCTCAACTCCTGTCAAACTGTCCAACCCATGCCAGCATGGAAAGCAGATGTTAAAAGGATGATGATGAAAACTTGCATATACTATTTGTGTTTTTACCAAGCTAACATGGGCTGCCTGAGTTTGTAAATATATTAGTTCTTTATGAGTGTTTTCATGTAGGACAATTTGAGAACTTTAAGTTATTCGGTAAACTACTTCTACATGCTACTTACTAACAATCTACTTACTAATAAGCATTATTAGTTCTCTATTATACTATTTTGTACATACATATATAATAAGTACATGTTTACTTTGGAGAAATATGTAAAGGTCAAACTAATTATTTAGAACACCAACAGGCTCTAGGACTTCTCTGAAATGATAATTGAGAGCAGAATAGTCAGGCAAACTGTGTCAGGTGAAATTATGTGCCTTGCCAAGAAATTAGAACAAAACGTCTTTAGGAAAGTTTGAACTCATTAGATGACATAACTCTGTAGCTTGTAGTATAGCAACATCAGAGCTCATTTCTGCCTCCTCCTCATCATTAAACGTCCACTTTCCATACTAGCATGGGTTGGACGATTTTGACTGAGGGCTGGTGAACCAGATGGCCGTACCAGGCTCCAATCTTCATCTGGCAGAGTTTCTACAGCTGGATGCCCTTCCTAACGCCAACCACTCCGAGAGTGTAGTGGGTGCTTTTTACATGCCACCGGCACGGGGCCAATCAGGCGGTACTGGCAATGACCTCGCTTGAATTAGTTTTGTAACACAAATTTAAATACAGACACTTAAGTATCCTCAAAACCCTGTCGAAGATGAAGAATAAAATCATCATCATCATTAAACGTCCACTTTCCATGCTAGCATGGGTTGGACGATTTTGACTGAGGACTGGTGAACCAAATGGCTGCACCAGGCTTCAATCTTGATCTGGCGGAGTTTCTACAGCTGGATGCCCTTCCTAACACCAACCACTCCGAGAGTGTAGTGGGTGCTTTTTACATGCAAATGGTACGGGGGCCAGTCAGGCGGTACTGGTAACGATGTCGCTTGAATCTTTTTACACATCCCACCGGCACAGATGACAGTAAGGCGACATTGGTTGGTCTTGTAAAATCAAAACATGTCTGAAGTTGTTACTGTATGACTAAAGATTAGACTTACTCTCCACTACTGACCACATGCAATTAATTAACATTTTAGGATTATTGTTCCCTCATCATCGTCTTCATCATTTAATGTCTGTTTTTCATACTGGCATGGGTTGGATGGTTTGAGAGAGTTTGACAAGCTGCATCAGGCCTCCTATTACTATAATGGCTTCTGCTTCTCAGAATTGGCTGAGTTCATGCTACCTCCATGATTTCTACACTTGTATGTCCTTCCTAATGCCAACCATATTACAGTGGGTACTGGGTGCTTTTTACATTTTTCATGCCACTGGCACTAGTGGGGTCGCCTAGTAACTTGCAAGACACAAAAAGAACAGGGGGAAAAGGAAAAGCTTCTGCAACTAAGTGAGTGGAGGTGGTGGCTTTATGATGGGTGTTGAAAGGCTAAAGTGTAATAAAGGGACAAGCACCCATATTATACAGGGTGTTCAAAAAGTCTCTCATCATCATCATCGTTTAACGTCCGCTTTCCATGTTAGCATGGGTTGGAAGATTTTGACTGAGGACTGTATACCATTTGTGAAGTAGTGTTGCAGTTATATTGCTATAACTATTTCTTTATATCCGTACGAGTTATTAATTAATCTAAACTATCATCAATGCCATTTATAATTATTAGCAGAAATATAGGCGCAGGAATAGCTGTGTGGTAAGTAGCTTACTTACCAACCACATGGTTCTGGGTTCAGTCCCACTGCGTGGCACCTTTGGCGAGTTTCTTCTGCTATAGTCTCGGGCCAACCAAAGCTTTGTGAGTGGATTTGGTAGACGGAAACTGAAAGAAGCGCGTCGTATATATATATATATACGGTGGCACGTAAAAAGCACCCACTACACTCACAGAGTGGTTGGCGTTAGGACGGGCATCCAGCTGTAGAAACACTGCCAGATCAGACTGGGCCCGGTGTAGCCTTCTGGCTTCCCAGACCCCAGTTGAACCGTCCAACCCATGCCAGCATGTGAAGCGGACGTTAAATGATGATGATATATATATATATATATATGTGTGTGTGTGTTTGTCCCACCAATATTGCTTGACAACCGATGCAGGTGTGTTTACGTCCCTGAAACGTATCGGTTTGGCAAAAGAGACCGATAGAATAAGTTCTAGGCTTACAAAGAATAAGTCCTGGGGTCGATTTGCTCGACTAAAGGCAGTGCTCCATCATGGCCGCAGTCAAATGACTGAAATAAGTAAAAAGAAAAATATAATATTTAGTTATTTTGATTTTGTCGAAGATGTTCCCGTATTCTGTTCAAAAGATGATGAATCTAGGACGGCACGATCCAATGCGTAACTATCGTTTTTACTTTGTTGCCTCCCTTGTTTGCAGAATTATTTCCCTTTACAATGTAATTTTTTTAGCTTTCATTGAATGGCTTCAAAACGTAAAAAAAGAAGACAGGCGTTAAATGTTGTATTTAGGAATGGTCATGTTGCCAGTTTAGCCAATAAAAACACACGCACTATATATTTGGTGTTAATTTGCTTCAGCTTTATTTATTTTTTATATTAATCTTAATCTTATTTCGGCCTGAGTTCTTTATTGGCTAAACTAGCAACATGACCATTCCTAAATACAACATGTTTCAACACACGATTTCATATCAAGAATCTTGCAAAACAAATTTATAAACGTAAAGACGTTAAATGATAATGAGTTAATTCTCTCTTAGGTGGGTTGCCCTTCATTGTAGCTTCAAATAAAATATTCTTCATACTATTCATTCACCAATTATATTTTTATACATAATTCCGTTTCCCCTTCTTTTTTTTTCCAGGCTTTTATCAAAGGTGCTACTGTTCTCTTCTTCTCTTGTCTATTTTACTACTTTATGGCTGTTTGCTTTGGCGCCCCTCTTTTCACGTAAGTACCTCACATCACCCTTTTTTAAACTTCACAGAAAAACATACAGGTTGTTGTTGTTTATATCTAAGTTGACTGCAATTGAGTAGATCTATGATCAAAGGCATTCCAACCATGACCATCCCATCTTTTTTCCAGACATAGTAGCATGATAAAACTCAGATGATAAAACTCAGTGTGGAATTCCTTTTCTTTTTAAGACTGCAAGGTGTGGTTTAACCCTTTAGCATTCAGATCCCTTTGTCAAATGTAATACTTATTTACTCCCATTATTAAGCTTCAAGATTAGTAGCTTCAAGATTTAGACGATGTGATTGCTTATTTCTAGAATGACAATGTCCCAGTTGAACTCTCTTTGTTTCCCCCAATTCACCAATCCCAATATTCCCTGTCGACACCTTCTTGAATTACTTACCTTTTTCACTTTCTATAATTGCAGACATACAAGTGAAACATTCCACTTTGCCATGTTACTCTCCTGTTGTACAATCCTTCCAGTATTAATCTCAGTCGGTGCCAACTTCAGTTTATGGTTAAAAATATTCGTTGAGAACAGGTGAGTTGAGTACAGTTTCTTTTGTTGGCATTTCTGCGACTGTCTGGTGTGTAAATGGACAACAAAGTGAGTGAATATTTAGATTGATGTGGAATAGGAACAGCATCGTCCAGCTGTGAAAACAACTGCTTAACCCTTTCGTTACTGTATTTATTTTGAGATGCTTCGTGTTTCTTTCAATTACTTTAAATATAACAAAGAATTTAGGAGTGGCTGTGTGGTAAGTAGCTTGCTAACCAACCACATGGTTCCGGGTTCAGTCCCACTGCGTGGCATCTTGGGCAAGTGTCTTCTGCTATAGCCCCGGGCCGACCAATGCCTTGTGAGTGGATTTGGTAGACGGAAACTGAAAGAAGCCTGTCGTATATATGTATATATATATATAAGTGTGTGTGTATATGTTTGTGTGTCTGTGTTTGTCCCCCTAGCGTTGCTTGACAATCGATGCTGGTGTGTTTACGTCCCCGTCACTTAGCGGTTCGGCAAAAGAGACCGATAGAATAAGTACTGGGCTTACAAAGAATAAGTCCCGGAGTCGATTTGCTTGACTAAAGGCGGTGCTCCAGCATGGCCACAGTCAAATGACTGAAACAAGTAAAAGGGTAAAGAGTAAGAGTTATCATTCAGCTAGTGTTGGAAGATAAATTTTGACTTGAGTTTGGTGGAAGATTTTAATTCAAAACTTATGAAAACGAGACATTTGTACTCAGAGCCAGAGGCGTTTTCAGCCGGGTTATTATCAAAAGGGTTAAATTAATCATTTGTTAACCATTTTGTTACCATATTTCCATTGAGATATTCTGTGTTTCTTTCAATTAATTTTAAATGTAACAAAGGATTTAGTAAAATAACTTAGTTATCATTCAGCTAGTGTTAGGAACATAGATTTTAATTCAAAACTTATGAAAACGAGACATTTGTACACAGAGCCAGAGCCGGTTTCAGCCGGGTTGGTATCAAAAGGGTTAAATAAGGGATATGAGACATTTCAGCACAGCCATTTGGGTGCCAGTTAATTTGGCATTGTAATGTTTCTCTTGTTCTCTACCTCCCTCTCATCTTTCTCTGTGTATGAGCATCATCATCATCATCATTGAACGTCCACTTTCCATGCTAGCTTGGGTTGGACGATTTGACTGAGGTCCTAACGCCAACCACTCTGAGAGTATCATCATTTAATGTTCGTTTTCCATGCTAGCATGGGTTGGATGGTTTGACAGGAGCTGGAAAAGCTAGGAGCCGCACCAGGTCTCATTGGCATGGTTTCTACAAGGTGATAATTTCCCTAACCTTTCAAACAAAAATTGCCTCAATGACCTGACAGTTTCCTTAGGAAGATTGCAAATAAACACATTTATTTATGCCTGTGATAGGTACAGGCATGGCTGTGAAGTAAGAAGCTTGCTTCCCTACCACATGATCTCTGGTTAAATTCGACTGTGTGACTCCTTAGGCAAGTCTCTTGATAAAAGTGTTGTGAATGGATTTTGTAGACAGAAACAGAAAGAAGTTCATTGTGTGTACATATATAGGCTGATGCTGGTGTCACACAAAAAGCACCTTTCAAGTGTTTGACCACATGGAGACAATGACAGATGACCGAGACCTTTGGCAGCCTGCCTTGCTTAAGAAGAAGACCCATCAAGCCAGGTGAAATTGTCGTCATGGCAGATACTGGCACCCATGCTGGTGGCATGTAAAAATACCCATTATACTCCTGGAGTGGTTGGCATTAGGAAGGGCATCCAGCCGTGGAAACCATGCCAAATTAGACTGGAGTCTGGTGCAGCCCCTCAGCTTACCAGCCTTGGTCAAACCATCCAACCCATGCCAGCATGGACAATGGACGTTAAATAAAGATGATGACATACACCCCCTCCCCCCTGCAAGCATAGAACATGGATGTTGATGATGATGGTATATACGTTTGTGTGTGTGTGTACATGCGCTAATGTACTGTCTCCTTGCTTTGATTCCATGTGATAGCTGAATGGAAAAGTGGACATTAACCCTTTTGTTACCAACCTGGCTGAAACCAGCTCTGGCTCTGAGTACAAATGTCCTGTTTTCATAAGTTTTGAATTAAAATCTTTCCCCAAACCTTAGTCACAATTTATATTCCTAACACTAGCTTAATGGTAACTAAGTTATTTTACTAAATTCTTTGTTACATTTAAAGTAATTGAAAGAAGCACAGAGCATCTCAACAGAAATACACTAACAAAAGGGTTAAAGCAATGATGATGATGATGATATATATATATATTTATATTTATATAAACACAATAATATGTTTTAGTAACTTGACCAGTTATTTAAATGTTATATAAACTTTAGTTCCTGTCTCAGATTTTCTTAATTTCTAATGTTGCTCAGATGTTAAACAGCAAATGATGTGATGTTTCCAATTTCTTTTCTTTTTTTTTTTTTAAACAGCCCAGATGATGGTTGTGAACAAGTTGCCTTCATTCTGTTTGTTTGTAGCATCATTGGCGCCTGGTTAGGGGCTTTCCCTATTCCTCTCGACTGGGACAGACCATGGCAGGTAAAATATCAATTGCTTTTTACATTCGTTTGGTCTAGAAATACCTTTAAGTGTTGACAAAATGTGGATCTCATTTTAGTTTGACACTGCAAAGATAAGGCGTAGGGGTGGCTGTGTGGTAAGAAGTTTGCTTCTCAACTATATGGTTCCAGGTTCAGTCCCACTGTGTGACATTTTGGGCAAGTGTCTTGTACTATAGCCTCAGGCCAACCAAAGCCCTGTGAGTGGATTTGGTAGATGGAAACTGGAAGAATCAGAGTGTATGTCATCATTTAATGTCCTTCTTCTATGCATGCATGGGTAGGACGATAGACAAGAGCCAGCCAGGTAGAA
The DNA here is from genome assembly GCF_006345805.1 of Octopus sinensis. Taxonomy (NCBI): domain Eukaryota; kingdom Metazoa; phylum Mollusca; class Cephalopoda; order Octopoda; family Octopodidae; genus Octopus; species Octopus sinensis. The sequence goes on along the minus strand of NC_042997.1, from coordinate 195,206,657 downwards.
AACTTCCCTAGACTACTGTGTCTGTTTTGGCAGGGTTTTTTACAGCTCAGCTGGATGCCCTTCCTAACACCAACCTCTCTACAGAATGGACAGAGTGCTTTTTATGTGGCACTAACACAGGCGAGGTTAATTTTGGCATGATTTTTACAGATGGATACACTTCCAATTGCCAACCACTTTACATTGTGGACTGGATGCTTATGTCATCATCATCATCATCGTTTAACATCTGCCTTCCATGCTAGTATGAGTAGGACAGTTTCACAAGAGCCAGGCAGAAGTCTGCACCAGACGCCTGTGACTGTTTAGGCAGGATTTTACAGCTGAATGCTCTGAGTGGACTTAATGCTTTTTATGTGGCACAAGCACAGGCTAGGTGAGTAGTGCTTTTTATGTGGCACAAGCATAGGTGAGGTCAGTTTTGGCAAGGTTTTTACAGCTGGATGCACTTCTGAACACCAGCCACTTTACAGTGTGGACTGGGTGCTTTTAACATGACACCTACACTGACAGGGTCACCAAGTACTTGCAAGATTGACAAAAAAATTTTTTTTCAAGGGTAAAGGAGACATTAGAGGAGGTGTTGGATGATGAAAGGTTATAGTGAGACAGATATAAGTGTCTTGCTGTAGAGGAAGTACAAAGTTACCCAGCTAGAAAGAGAGAGGGAGATCAGGAATGAAGACAGAAACAGCTGCACTGCCACAAAGGAAATACACAGTTGCCCAACCTGAGAGAAGTGCAGGAGAAAGAGAGAGAGTGGGGGACAGCAGGATAGAGATGGTGGCAAAATGCCTGGCATTCTCACAAGGAATGGGGATCAGTGGCACCTAAAAGCACCATCCAAACATGGCTGATGCCAGTACCCGCTGACTGGCTCCTGTGCCTTTGTCCCTGTTTCTCTTGCATCAACTTCAATGTCATAAATATCTCAAAAGATGTGAGAAGGCCATGGTTACTGCCAGCCTCCTCCAAACTAAGCCATTAGAAGTGTTGGATTGAACACTTCAGCTGATCAAAGTTTGACAGTCTAAACCTTCAGTCAACAAAGACAACATTTCTTGTTGATATTTGTAAATTTCAAATCTTTTTTTTTTGCCTTTAATTCATTAAAACTTTAAAAAATATCGAAAAATTAAATATTTTCTTTCTGTATTTGCAGGTGTGGCCAATTAGTTGTGAGATTGGTACCCTATGTGGTTATTTGGTTGGATTGATTGTTAGTTCAGGATTAACTTTCCGTAAAACTAAAAAAGCTTACAAGGTAGTGTAATGACCATTACCGACTTATCTGTCACCATTTCAAACTGTTCACGTGTATTCATTTGTAACGTTGCTGCTCAATACAAAAAAATTCATCATAACAAAAAGTTGACACTAACGTGTTTGCAAATATTTAATAATTCTCTGGTTTTTGCATGAATCCCTCTGGATCATTTCATATTTACAGAGATGAGCCAGTAACAGAGTCCTTACATAGTAACTCTGCCTACAAGAAACCTCAATCAAATCTTCCTCAAACTAAACCCTGATATCTTAGATATAATAATATGTTGGACATTGTCATCCCTGATGTACAAAAAGATGAAAAATTTCTGTTTGATCAGGGCTGCCCTAGGGCTCGGGTCCCAGATGAGCAAATGGATGGATTAATATAAGAAACATAGCAACAAAGTGTTTCGTAACTGAATTTCTAACTATAATACATGTATTTTAACATGTTCACGGTCTTATGTACCACTAATAGCTCATTGCAAACTTCACACAACCGCAATGTGCACCACCAATGGGGTGCAAAGAGCACCATACGAGTGTGATCGTTGACAGAGCGGCTAACCAGCTTCCATGCCAGTGGCACATAAAAGGCACCATTCGAGTGTGATCGTTACCAGCGTTGCCTTACTGGCACTTGTGCCCATGCTAGTAGGGTGCCAAGAGCACCATCCAAGCGTGATCGTTGCCAGAGCAGCCAACTGGCTTCCGTGCCAGTGGCATGTAAAAGGGCACCATTCGAGTGTGATCATTACCAACGATGCCTTACTGGCACTTGTGCTGGTGGCATGTGTAAAAGATTCGAGCGAGGTTGCTGCCAGTACTGCCTGACTGGCCCTGTGCCTGGTGGCTCATAAAAGACCCACTACGCTCTTGGAGTGGTTGGCATTAGGAAGGGCATCCAGCTGTAGAATCTCTGCCAAATCAAGATTGGAGCCTGGTGCAGCCATCTGGTTCGACAGCCCTCAGTCAAAATCGTCCAACCCATGCTAGCATGGAAAGCGGACATTTAATGATGATGATTTTATTCTGCATCTTCAACAGGGTTTCAAGGATACTTAAGTGTCTGTATTTAAATTTGTATTACAAAACTAAATACTATTACTACCTGTTCTAACATTGCCACTTTATTACTAACCAGCTTTTATTTTTTTACATAGACATGAAGTGTCATGTAGTCACGGGAGAAGAAATGAGGAGTTTTGACATTCATGCCTTTACTATTCAATAATTAGTGAAATATAGCAAAGACTAACTAGGATGACTGAGAAGGTATTAATTAATATTTCATTTCTTGAGGGTATTCAGGATGGTTTGCTACAGGATTGTACTGCAGATCTATGGAGAGGCCTGTAGAATAAATGGTTCAATCCTTGAAGGGGTGAGAGCAGATCAAAAGTTGGTGATGGGACGCAGAAATATCAGTGTTATGCCAACTGAGTAATAACGTTACTCAACATCTCAGGAAGCAGGTAGGGACTCAATATTGTATGCTCAGTGTAAACAATGAGTACTGGACAGAAAATGTGTGACTTACAAGAGTAGTTTGTGGAAGTCAGCTTAAATTCTTTTCTACTCTAGGCACAAGGCCTGAAATTTTGATTAGATCAACCCCAGTACGCAACTAGTACTTAATTTATTGACCCCGAAAGGATGAAAGGCAAAGTTGACCTCTGGGGAGTTCGAACTCTGAATGAAATACCACTAAGCATTTTGCCAGGCCTGTTAACGTTTCTGCCAGCTCGCTGCCTTATTCAGCTTATTAAATTAATTATTGTAATGTAAATGGGTAACCCCGTGATGGAGTAGTATCCCAATTCTGATGGGGGAATGTTGGCCTGCTCACCTAGCCAGTAGGGTGGTATCATTCAAAAACTAAAATGATGCAAAGCGCATTGTGATCAGCGATGTGTAACAACATCAGATAATCTAGTCAATCACATGATGTAAGGCGACATAGTGTCAGAAATAGCAGCTATACCTGAATACTCTACCTGTTGTCTTAAACAAAATATGAAAAAGACAGTCACATTAGATAATGTAGTCCTAGATATGTTTAAGAAGACAGGCTGATCACAGTTGTCATGTCTTCCATCAGGGATCCACTCAATCAGGGTTGACAACAACTAAAATAGATTTTTTTTTGACACACGGTGATAAAAGAAAATTTAAATACTTAAACTTTCATGATCAAATGTATCCATCAATGGTCAAACAGCCTTCTTGACTGTCTCAAAATATTTTGCACCCTAGAAGTTAGATGAACTGAAAAAGGTAGAACATTCTAAAAGAAAAGTGTCCTGCATAACGAAGAAAAAGCAAACAAACAGAGACAGCTTGAGAATTGAACTTGCTGCAGATATAGTATGCTGTTATAGTATGCTGCATTTATAGTATGTACTATACCTTATCCACTCCTCCAGTGTACAAGTTCCTTCTCCTTGCAATAAATAAACATATAGACCCACAGAGTCTATGTGTGATTTTAAGTTCGGAGTTTTTTAAAATACATTTCATATCCAAAATTTAATAGAATCTACATACAGAATTAAAATTTTTTATGATGATTCTGGTCCAGGCACTGCTAATAATGCAAAGCAATGAAATTGCAAACATCAAAGAACATTTTGTATGGTATTTGTGTGCATTATTATTCAACGGTTGCCCTCGATTCATTGATTCTTGCTGGTTTTGTACTTTCAGGTGTCGACATAAAAAAAAAGGAAAGTTTAGTAGTGTGAGGTCTGGTGAGGAGAGAGAGATTATTCTGCTAAACCTCTTTGCCCAATTAACCTGTTGGGCAAAATCTCATCAAGGTAAGACCTGACATTACTTCTGTAGTGAAAAGGATGCTCCAACTTGCTGGAAGTAAAACTCCACATCTTCAAAGTCCTCTTGAATGCTTGGCATGACAGATTGTTGCTGTAAGTTCAAGGAAATGGGACCAGCCAGAGTACTGTCAAAAGAGAACGATCCAATTCATCCTTTTTGATGATTAAGCCTTTTAAGCTACACCATGCTGTGACCCCTGATAAATTTACATGATGTTCTTCCATACTATGCAGATTCTCAGGTCCTCACTAGCCGTGGTTGTGATCGTTAATTTAATTTAAATGCAGTCTTATTTCTTTATTGCCCACAAGGTGCTAAACACAGAGGGGACAAACAACGACAGACAAAGGGATTAAGTCGATTACATCGACCCCAGTGCATAACTGGTACTTATTTGATTGACCCCGAAAGGATGAAAGGCAAAGTCGACCTCGGTGGAATTTGAACTCAGTACGTAATGGCAGACGAACGTTCTGAGTTCAAATTCCGCCGAGGTCGACTTTGCCTTTCATCTTTTCAGGGTCGATTACATGAGTACCAGTTACACACTGGGGTCAATGTAATCGACTTAATCCATTTGTCTGTCCCCTCTATGTTTAGCAGGGGACAAACAAGGACAGACAAACGGATTAAGTTGATTCAAATGCAGCCTTATCACTCGAAAGTCTTTGTAGGCAAGTGTGCATCTTCTACATATCAGGCCAAGACCCTCTCTCGAAATTCCACTCTTCAGTCCCCATAATCTTCATTGAGATCATTGACCATTCTTGGAATTGAACTCTTCCAATGACACTACTTGCCTGATTTCGAAACTTCTATCTTTGCAACTCACTTGCTCCATAGATTTTCTTGAACCCTGGCAATACGTTTCTCATATCATTTCTTGCTTAGTGGGTCTTGCTGGGTGTTCGTGGTCGTCCAGAACACTTCTTGTGGACATTTGTAATGTTGTTCAGATGTTAAACAGCCTCAAACTTATTTCTAATTCAAGTGACAGTATGTTGCTTTGGTTGATCTATTCAAAACTCTCTCTCTCTCTCTCTTCTAAACTGTCTTTGCATTTCAATCATATTTTCAAATGCAATACCCACTGTCTCTAATGAGACACTGGGGCATTTTATGTTTGCCTGTATGTGTATATATACACACTCACACAGGCACAATCATGGCTGTGTGGTAAAAAGCTTGCTTCCCTACTGCATGTTTCCAGGTTCAGTCCCACTGCGTGGCACCTTGGGCAGGTGTATTCTACTATAGCTTCAGGCTGACCAGGGCCTTGTGAGTGGATTTGGTGAACAGAAACTGAAAGAAGCCCATTGTATATAAATGTGTGTGTATGTATGTATGTATATATATATACACACACACACACACACACACACGTAAAAAGCACCATTCGATTGTGATCATTATCAGCCAGCGTCACCTTACTGGCACGTGAAAAAACATTCGAGCGAGGTTGTTGCCAGTGCCGCTGGACTGGCTCCTGTGCAGGTGGCACGTAAAAAACACCATTTGAGCGTGGCCGTTGCCAGTACCGCCTGACTGGCCCTTGTCTACACAGTAGGACTGAACCCAGAAACAAGCTTCTTACCATACAGCCAAGCCTGTGCCTATGTATATATATATGTGTGTATATATATATGTATAAACACAAGTGATAATTTATGGAAATACAATATTGTGAATACTATGAACTTTATTATAACTTTTTGTGCTCATTCTTATACACATCCAACAGTGGGTATGAAAATAGAACTGGACAGATTATTTTGCTACAAAAAAAAAAAAAGAAAAAACAACCAACACTACAAAACCTGTTGTAGATGTTTTTTTTCTTTTTCATTAAAATTGTATTTTTTTTTTTTTTCTTTTGCATTGAAAAACAAAATAAAAAGAGAAAAATATATGTAATATATTTTTAATAAATTTAAATTTTCTTTTTTTTTCATAATAGCTGATATATATATATATATATATATATATATATGTATTTTTTTTTTTTAAATCAATAACAATTTGTATTATGACAATTTCTAATGAATTTCTTCTATCAGTAAGTAAAATCCCTTGAAAACGAAAGGTAGAAATAAATTGGATAACAGATGATATCTAAGAAGCCATACCTCTTGGATAGTTTAGCTTTAAAAAAAAAAATGCAACATGATTGTAACAGAGACAAAGAGCCTTGTTATACCTTGAATAACATGGTGGTGGGTTCATCAATCTGATATATATATATGAGACAAACAGACAGACAGTTGAAAATCCTTGTAATAATTTGTATGGTTAATTACCAAGAGTACAAAAAAATAAAATTAGAACACACACACACCCTTAATATTTCCTGGAACTGTTCAGACTAGATTTGGTTGGTTGGTTGGTTGGTCACTGTTTCAATGCCAGAATTTTTTAGTTTGTTTGTGATAATTTTTTTTTTCTTCAGCCGCAAATAAAATTTTTTTTTAATCTTTTAAATAACGTAATACAATACAAATTTAATAAAGTATTTCTTGTTAAGATTTTTATATCAAACCAACCCAGATATCCAGGCAAGACTAGAACACAACAGGAAGAAAGCAATGAACAAATCTATGAGATTTACCTGTAAGCAAAAATAGGTAGCTCCTGTGACTTTTAGATATGAAATTTTATATATGTATATATATTATATTTATATACAATACACTCACACACACATTATTACTTGGAGAAAGAGGGACTGTATATATGACCCTTTCTAGGTCACATCAGTATCATCTCTCAGGCTGATAATATTGCTGTTGTCTTCTAATCAGGGCTTATGCCATTAGCCACAAAGAATAATCTCTAATTCGAGCCTACTCTAAGCTACAAAGAATGCATGTGACAACTTGAAGATCCAACCACCACAAGCGATAGACTTGGCAGTTGCACGGGCTCGAAAGCTACGTTGTTACCCTCATTCCATAAACGGTGGCTTTTTAACGGGTGGAGAGCTGAACCATCCTGGGGTACAGAGGATTTGCAATCTAGACTAGGGTCTGAAAGTTTACCACACCATAGTGGGTTACACCATGGTTCCTCTGCTTTGTGGCAGAAGTAGGAAGAAAGAGTGGGAGAAAGTTGTGGTGAAAGAGTACAGTGGGGTCCCCCCTCGCCCCACCCGCCAGAGCCTTGTGGAGCTTTGGTGTTTTTGCTCAATAAACACTGGTCTGGGAATCAAAACTGCGGTCGTAAGAACGCGAGTCCACTGCCCTAACTCTGTGTTTCTTTCAATTTATATATAACAAAGAATTTAGTAAAATAACTTTGTTATCATTCAGCTAGTGTTAGGAACATAAATTGTGACTAAAGTTTGGAGGAAGATTTTAATCCAAAACTTATGAAAACAAGACATTTGTGCTACAGAGCTGGTTTCAGCCGGGTTGGTAACAAAAGGGTTAAGGACTGTATCGTGTAATCTGAGGGAGATTTTAACTGCTACTTCTTGTGGGTTGATTGACCATAAAGATAGCCTGATATATCTGATAAAAAATGTTTCTGAGGAAGCTCGATAATAGCTTTTATTATTTACAACCCATGGTTGCAGAGGTTTGATATGTGATATATAGATATATTTTAGGAATCTTTATACTAAAGATTCTAACGAATATTTCAGCAAACTTCCTTGTCCCCCAAATAACATATTTGGGGGACACAACTCCAGAACACACAAACAGCAATTTCTTCCATATTTTCATTCGCACACTCAACGAAAGGTGTGTGTGTGTACAGCTTTCTGTTCTAAGAGAAGCAAATGTGTAATATTAAGAAAAAATAAAACAAATAAATCTAAAAATAAATGGTCCCTAGGGAGAGTCTCTAAAAAATAAAGATATATATTTCTTTTTCTGATAAAATATTTTCAAGTATTTGCCAACTGCAGTGTAATGAATTCTATGAACAAATCACTCCCACCTTTTGAAAAGAGAAACTTGCTGATAAAAGTCTGTTGTTTTTGATTTTATGGTCATTAAACATAAGTTTGTTTCCATAGTGACAGTCGAGCTATTTAATGGTTAATGGCAGTGTTCGTTAATGTCGACCACAATAGCTCTCTTCCAACCGAAGGCAAAGTAACCCGCGCCAGCACCAAGCACCACGGAAATACATAACCAAACGTTGTAAGTCATAAAGACCAACATGAGGCAGTAGCTGACTGTTACTTGCAAGATGTGAAGCCCGGTCTGAATGAGGTGAGAGAAACTGAATATCCAAACCCTAAAAAAAACAAAAGAAAAAAAGTGAGTTTTATAGAAGCTGAAAACAGATTCAAATTTTATACATTTTAATAAAAATAAACATTTAACACTTCTTGGGCCATTATGCCAATAATAGACACATGCACTGGTTCTATTTCACTTCTTTTTATTACCTCCACCTTAGCGGAGATATTGTTTTCAGTTACGTTTGTTTGTCCATGGACAAGATACCTCAAGAACTGGTGGATTGACTCGGATGAAACTTTCAGGGATGTTTGGCCTTGTGACTGGCACGGACTGATAAGAATTTGGGATCGATCAGGTACTGGACGAGGATTCTGGATTATTTTTCCTGTTTTTTTATTTAATTTTTGAGAGCAATCAGGTTCATTTTTAGTATTCTCATTTGTGAGAGCAATCGAGTTTATTACAGATATTCTCATTTTAAAAATATTTCGTTTTTGGATTTGGTTTGCAAGATTCTTTATATGAGTTCATGTGTTGAAGCATATTCTATTGTGTTTGGGGAGAGTCATTTTCTTTTTGTGCCTTATGTAACACACTCACCGGTGAAATTTCCACTTTTTTTCTTATTTTTATTGTCCTAAAATTTTCGTTGCGTCTTGCAACCTTTTCAGTAGAGAGTCAAAACTATTGAAAAGGTTGCAAGACGCAACGAAAGTTTTAGGAAAATAAAAAATAAGGAATAAATGGAAATTTTACCGGTGAGTGTATTAAATTATAAGGCACAAAAAGAAAATGACTCTCCCCAGACACAACATTTTAAAAATCATCTCTGGCTAATCATTGAGAGGACATTGGTGTTGCCTTGGTGGAGATTTGTGCTCTTATTATTATTATTATTATTATAAACTACTTTGGAGATGTAATTACCAAGCAAAAGAATTGATCTGAGACTGAGTTGAAACTAAAACAGTTGTAGCATGGAAGGTACATATTAGCCATTCTAGAACATGCAAAGACTTAACTTCATTTACACATTTTATTATTTGGTGTCAAAAGTTTTCCTTGTGCCAACAGCAACCTGGTCACTGATGCAAGATAAAATGGAATCATGCCAATGACCAAGTAGCAAATAATAGATGTTTAAGCAAAGTTAACTGTCTTTAAGTGTTTTTGAATGAGTAATACGTATCTCCCACACTAATTGTGTTAGTCAACTAGTTAATCATTTGACCAGTTAACTAATTGAGTGTTTGATTAATTATTCAATTAATCAACCAATCAATCAATCAGCTAGGTTTGTTAAAACCCTTTTGTTACCTTTCACCCCCATCAAAGACATGCCCTCTACTCTACATCTGCTTCAAGTCTATCTAGGCACATGTCATTGATGAGGTCTTGAGTGGCAAGGAAAGGACTGATTGGCCAAACGATTACTCAAACAATCATCACTACCATCATTTAACGTCTGTTTTCCATGCTGGCATGGATTGGACAGTTTGATTAGAGCTGGCAAACCAGAGAACTGCACCGGGCTCCAGTCATCCGTTTTGGCTTGATTTCCACATCTGGATGCCCTTCCTAATGTCAACCACTTTACAGAGTATACTGGGTGTTTTTTATGTGGCACCAGCTCCAGTGGGGTCGCCAAATAACTTGTAAGACAAAGATCTCTTAGTTGAGAGAAGTGGCTGTGTGCCAGGTGAGAGGTTAGAGTATGATAGAGGGACAAGGACAGTTATTTTACTATAGAGGAAGATATTTGGTTACCCCAGTGGGACAAGGATGAAGAAGAATTACTTAATTTATTAAATGGTTACTTTGTTGACAAATAATAATAAAAGAAATGAAATAAAACAGTGCATATGTTATTATTAGTATAATAACTGTCTCTAGATATAATGTTTTAATACAGTTCATATCAAGAATTATGTCAACCAAATGCAAAAACAAAATAATTTAACACTTCTTTTTATACAAAAATTTAAAAGAACTTTCTTCACATCTAAGGCAGCTATAAAAGAGAAGAATAAAAAGATCTTGCTATGTGTGTGTGTGTGAGATAAGAGAAAGACAACAGCAATCTTATTCCTTTATCTTTCAAATTGAAGAACATCTTGAATGAGAAAGACAAAAGGAATGTGTGAAAATGGTGCACGTTTATTATGGAAACACAGTAGGATAATAATCTTTGAATTTTGTATGAAATATAGGGAGGGCAGCAGAGTGATGATGAGAATAGAACTAAGTTATGGTTATAACCCTTGGCTATCAGTTATTCTTGATTAGGTACATGTATAAACAAACCTCTGATTGTATTATTTTAAGAATAATGTTACCAGTATGAAATTATCCTTTACTTTTTGAAGTCAGTCTATGTGGCTTGAGGGAGATCTGGCTACTATTCCTAGCAGATAGAGCAAACAGTAAACACATTTATACCCTTTGATTTAAGAGATAAATATAACATTATTCTGTACAAGAAAATATTTTTGACTAAAACGAATTAGAGATGGAAAAAAAGAAAAACAAAACACAGTAGTGAAGGATTGTAGATTTTCCTCTAAGTTGTGTCTATATTTTGTTGGTCTCAGTAAATGACTGTGAAATATAAGAGATGTGCCATAGCATTGATGAACTGTGGTACAGAAGAGAGAAATAATACTGTGGTGTGCAACCTAAGACAGAAAAAAAATAGAGAACCATGCATCTATTGGTTGCAAGAAATTTATACATGTATGGGCTTGACTCTTGTGGTAAGACTGTTCTTCCTCTGTCTGAGGTAATACTTGTTGACATTTTATATGATTTATACTTTAAAGAAATAAATCCTATTTTCATTATAACTACTATATATATATATATATATATATATATATATATACACACACACCATATATATTATATCATACTTGATACTGTGTGGACTAAGATCCCCATTGACAGGCCACTGGTATTTATGGAGTATTAAGCACTGTCGTTATGCAAATTAGGGACCCCTTCATAGAGTAACTGCTGTATTTGTTGAGTATATAAACAGTTTGGCTGCTTGTTTCACTGGAGATTGTCAGAATGATGTGGATGCCTCTGACGAGGATCCAATAAGGTTTGAAAATCGATTATGGTTGTTCATCATTTTCTCAATCTGCAGAGAAATGGCTAAAATTTTATAATTATACCATATGTTACATTTATATATATATATATATGTGTGTGTGTGTGTATATGTAGGTGTATATATATATATATGTGTATATATATGTGTATGTATATACATGTATATCATTTATATGTACACAATATAAAGATAGTTTCTGACAGTTTCTTACAATGGAGACACAGTTCTAGGTAGGTTTTAATAAGAAGCCTTGTGCCTCCAAGTAATCTTTGGGCTCTGAGCACATGGTCTATTCTATTTTGCAAATCAGAGCACGTTAT